>NC_086321.1:255054709-255209709 GCF_036172605.1 Pelobates fuscus | reverse complement strand
TCTGCTGGCACAAAGGAGATTAACCACTTTTTAACTGCACTCATTTGGAAACAAATGTTGTCTTGGATATACTGCGCAAGTATGGTAATTATTTGCATTACATCATCTTATTCTATTTCAGTAAAGAAATAAAGAATTTACGTTTTCAACATATCTAAGTTAACCTAATGTTTCCCTCGTATTTTGAATGTTTCTCTTCTTTCGATAATGACAGTGAAGTCCTATTTAGTGTGTACAGCTAACCTAGCAGGGGGTATTATTATTATTTATTATTATTATTGCCATTTATATAGCGCCAACATATTTCATAGCGCTTTACATTATTATAAGAGGGGGGGATTTAACAATAAATGAGACAATTACAAAAACCTACAGGAACAATTGTTGAAGAGGACAACCTTATAGTCTGGAGGATGTGGGGTATAAAACACACTAGGACCGGAGAATAGCAGTCAAGCAAGGTTATATCAGCACTTTTAGTCTGGGTTTTTTCACATTTCAATGACGGTGAGAGGCCCAGGCTGTTGATGCACTGTGAGGACTGGGTTTGGAACCACTGGTCTTTAACATGGTCTGCACACTATCCTAATGAAGAAGCATGCATCTACAAAAAAATAATATTCTGTATGGCAATTATTTATAAAATGCTTTATTGTTCTACATACATTGATATCCATGTATTATAAGGCTTTAATCTTTGACAGATAATTCCAAAATCTATTACAAATTTCAAACTCTAGTTGTCTGTTTTTGCTTATAAATCCAGGTTATGTTATGACATGCATGATTTTATTCCCCTTTCTTGACCAAAGAATTGCAGACTAAACAAAGCTGCTTAGCATGCTCCACCCAGTAAAATGATGTCTTGCTTGAAATTGCAAAGCCTTGTTTGCTCGGTTGGTCTGAAATCAAATTATGAAAGAAAGTGTGTTATGCTTACCCCCCGCTCCCTCCACCAGACACACGCAAAACAAGTAAAACTAAGTCCAGGATACATGGAAGTCTGACTTTTGGGCAGTAATAATGCACACAGGTAGAAGTGAATGCTGTTTTGGATAACACAATTCATTGTCATTGTTTTGTCTATTTTATGTTTGTATGGGTTGGCATGATGATGTAAGATTAATTAATTTGAATGAAAGTGTTGGATATGTTTGTGTAGTTGTTAAATACAGAGAGGTGTTAAATACATAAAATCGGTAGGAAAGTGTTATGTGCTCTGCTGGTATGGAGGTGTGAAATACATAAATTCTCATGGAGCGGTAGATACATAAAATGGGATGGAAATTTCAGATGCATAGATTGGCATGGATGTATCTGTTTCTAAAGTAGGGACGTGTGAGATACATGGATTTGCTGCAATATGTCAAATAGAATGGTATAAAAGAGGCAACACATGGATTTGTGTGAAGATACAAAGCAAGATATACCTATACCTAAAAAATACAAAAGAAAATACGCTCATAGGGGATTAACGTTGATATAATAAGATGCCCCTTATTTATATATCACACTCACAAGATTGAGGTTGTTTTCAAGCCCATCAAAATTATGTGGATTCTCTTGGATCCCTCGTTGTTAAAGGAATGGATATTACATGCAAGAGATGAAAGATGACATAGTGTAACACTGTTTTGAAAAAGTATAAATTGGCTTTAATGGTTGCACTTACAGCATAAAAGGTGTAAAAAGGCCCATCAATACAAATCTGTCGTCCAGACAATGCAGGGAACGAAATCCTTGTAGAGATCTCAGCCAGATAGACAAATATAAAATCAAATAAAATTAAATAAAAGTTCAAATAACTCTACGCGTTTCGTCTGTCTTAGCAGACTTCCTCAGGAGTGATGAAGTGCTTCAAATCTTCTGGGTACTTTGTCCTCCATTTATAGGTCCTCCCGCCGTTTTTTCGGATCAGAATCAGCTGTAACTCATCTGTTATATTTCGGTCCGTAATGGTTTCCCATATATGGAGTTCCGGAGCGTCTCTGTGGAACGCACGTGCGTTCCACCAACCCGGAAACGTCCACCTTCATGTCAGCTGGGCGGAAGTCATCGGCTATAGGACGCAATGCGTCTCACTGGAACGCACGTGCGTTCCATCTCGCCCCCACGAAGCAGTCATCATGAAATAAAATTAAACAAATACATGGTATTAGAAATTTGTTCAAATCATTGTCATTATTAGCCAATATAAAGGTATGTACTAAAACTACAGTTATACTCTAAAATATATTCTGAAGGAGTAAGGCACTCATAGCGTTTCGTGGTCTTAAAGTGGTATCAGTATTTATCACACATAGTGGTATCAATATTTATCACATATAATGATTCTGTACTCATTCTTCACATTCCTTGTTCACAATCTATTTGTGGGGAGTATCTTTTAGATGTAAAAAGATATCCAAGATTAAATCAAGTAGAACATCACAATACAGGAATTAGATACAAAAAAATAAAGGTAGTAATAAAGTAGAAAAAATAGGATACAACAGCTGGAATAAGTGCACGGTGGAGAAACAGAGAGAGGGATTCTGGACTACAAAATAAGCCTAATGGAAATAAAAGTGAAGATGCAAATACGAATAAAAATAAAAATAAATATAAAAATAAAAATAAAAATAAAAATAAAAATAAAATTAAAATCAAATACCCGTAGAAAGCATTATACTATTATAAAAAACAAACTAAATCAAAATCCACATTCAGCCCTAGGGGCTGAAGTGTTTGCAGCTTATGAATCCAGAATCCCTCCCTCTGTCTGAGTTTCATCATAATATCCCCTCCTCTTATGTCCAAATTCACCCGTTCGATAACAACCCAGGATAAATTATGGGTCTTAAATGCTGGGCATACATTGCAATGTGTGGGGACTGAGTGGTTCCTAACCCCCTTCTTTATGTTGTTTAGATGTTCTAGAAAACGTATTTTAGCCTTGCGTCCTGTTCTCCCCACATATTGCGCTCCGCAGCCACAGCTAAGTAGATATACTACGTTGGTGGATAAGCATGTGGCATGACCCTTAATTTTGAATTCCTCTCCCGTTGTTGTACTTTTAAAGCCTGAGATATGACTTGGCATGAATCTACAAGCCTTACATTTTCCGCATGTATAAAAACCCTTTCTACTGTTCTTTTCCTCCCTAGTTTTGTTAGAAGGTTTAAATAGACTAGGTGTCAAGTGGGTTGAAAAATTTCTCCCTTTTCTATAAATAACTTTAGGGATGTCTGGTAGTTGACATCTCAGAAATTCGTCCTGTTGTAAAATGGACCAATGTTTTTTAAAGATCTTATTGATGTGGAATGCTTTCGAGTTATACTGTGTATTAAATGAGAACTCAAAGGGATTCTTTTTATTCGGTAATTTTTTATTATTCGGTAATTTTTTATTCCTATCCACCAGGAGATCTCCCCTGTTGACATTTTTAATCTTTTGCACCTCGGTTTGTAATTGATCTTTCTTATAACCCTTTTCTACGAATTTTCTAGTGAGGAACTCTGCCTGCTCTGTATATAGTTTTACGTCTGAACAGTTTCGTCTCAATCTGGTGTACTGGCTCTTCGGAACGCCTGCAAGCCACTTGGGATGATGTCCACTATCCGATTGGATGAAACTGTTCATATCCGTAGGCTTGAAGTATGTTTTAGTTCTAATCTCCAGGTCTTCGATAAAGATCGTCAAGTCCAGGAAGTCTATAGTAGTATGGTTAAAGATGGGTGTGAATACCAATGAGAATGTGTTATCATTTAGATAAGAAAAGAAATGTATCAATTTTTTTTTTAACAACGAGGGATCCAAGAGAATCCGGATAATTTTGATGGGCTTGAAAACAACCTCAATCTTGTGAGTGTGATATATAAATAAGGGGCATCTTACTATATCAACGTTAATCCCCTATGAGCGTATTTTCTTTTGTATTTTTTAGGTATAGGTATATCTTGCTTTGTTTCTTTGTATTTTGAGGATTAAGAGGAATCCTTTTGCTATACCTTACCATACGAAGGGAAGTAATTATCCTTTTGCATATTTTTCACATACTGCACTTGGGTGGTCTAAAACTTGCATTTCTATATTTGTGTGAAGATGTAGGATATATTAAAAGGACACTCTGGTCACCAGAACCACTACAGCTTAATGTTTATTTATTTATTTATTTTATTTATTTACTTATAACATATTTTACCAGGAAAGATACTCTTGTTTTCAAGTATGTCCTGGGTTGTAGTGTAGTGGTTATGGCGTCTTTAATCTGTCCCTGCATGTTTTTCAATGTTATTGCTGCCTTTTCAGAGAAAAGGTGGTGTTTACATTGGTATCTAGTAACGCCTAGTAATCACTCAGACGGCCACTAAAGCGGGGCTGGTCACCTACACAGCCACAGCAGCACTATAGTGTCAGGAATACATGTTTGTGTTACTGATGCTATAGTGTTCCTTTAAATGCCAGTTATATGGAATGCATGCTTAGAGTTGTGAGATAAGTTGGTGTAGGCAGGGTATTCAGTGTATGAGGTGGATTAAAGGTATTCAATACCTGAGTTGGCATGGAGATGTCTGATACACATTTGGGTATCAGTGTGTCCGATGCATGGCTTGGTATGACAGCCTTTGACACATAGACCACTATGGTATGATGAGATGGCATTCAAATATCAGATACAGAGCATTTGTATTCTGAAGAGTCTGTTAAACAGTCACCCAGATGTTTGGGTGTAGCGGTGATCATGTATCTGAGTGATACTATGGACATGCAGCAAGCGTGTATGCTTGGGAGATTTCATTGCTTTCCTATGGAGACCATTGTGGTATGCACAGTTAAGCTACGAGCACTTAAATTGACTTAATTGTAAGAGAAAATTGCACCACTGTGCATTGTAATAACCAGAAGTTTTTTTTAGTGTTTTTAGCGGTTCATTTACTGTTGGATATTAATGCTGAAGCTGGGGTACAGGATTCTATTTGCAAAATACATTGTAAACCAAGGCAGCTGAACTGAACGCATGCCAGACTTAGAGACCTAGGTACAGTTTGGCTATTTTGGCCTTCGATTTTTACATTTTAAATTCATGTATAATTCTATTTGAATTCTTACTTAAAGGACCACTATAGTGTAAGGAAAACATACTCGTTTTCCAGGCACTATAGTGCCCTGAGGATGCACCCACCCTCAGGGTCCCACTCCCGTGGCGCTGAAGGGGGAGGAAGGGGTTAATCCCTTACCTTTTTTCCAGCGCCGGGCTCCCTCGGCACTGGGGACTCTCCTCCCTCTTCTGACGTCCCTGGCTGAATGCACCTGTGCGGCAAGAGCCGCGCGCGCATTCAGCCAGTCCATAGGAAATCACAGTGAGAAGCGTGGAAGCGCCTCTAGCGGCTGTCAATGAGACAGCCACTAGAGGCTGGATTATCCCTAAAGTAAACATAGCAGTTTCTCTGAAACTGCTATGTTTACAGAAAAAAGGGTTAAACCTAGCTGGACCTGGCACCCAGACCACTTCATCAAGCTGAAGTGGTCTGGGTGCCTATAGTGGTCCTTTAAGTGAAGACCCCTGTAAATGTGCGTTCAAATCAGTGTGCATAAGTAAGATACATTGTTCTAAATTATATTATGGCTACATAAATTGTAATTAGTAAGTCACCTAAAATGTGAAAAGCCAGACCCTGGCCACATCCCAACTCACATCCCTAACATTAACGTGCTCCTCTTTGTTGATTTGAAACGCTGGGAGATATGATGCTGATACCTAGCTTTCACATTTTATGAATAAGGCAATGGGTTTGCTAAGCAGATGTTTAGTAATTTCTTGAGAGACGCTTTTGGACCTCTAAGTACTTAAAGCGGCACTGTCAGGCTGAACTTACCTTTCTCCTATTGTTTCTTCTTCTCTTCCTCTCCCAGAATCTGTTCCTTTTTTTTTCTTAATTTCTGATCTTAGAGATAGCAATAGGAGGAAGGTAAGTTCGGCATGACAATGCCGTTTTAGGTACACTTTCTCCCCACCATTTAGTACAAAAGTAGGAACTGAATATTCTTTTTTGGGCGTTGAATAAAAGCTCTCCAACTCGTCACTGCTTTTTACAGATTTTCCTAAATGCATTATTTGTTATTTCCACAGAAGCTGTGAAGGGCGTAATATCCGATATAGGACTTGCAGCAACGTGGTAAGTTTTTCCTGTACTTTTTTAATTTTTTTTTTTTTTGTTCAGTGCGTTATCCTTATTTGTTTTGATGAGTTGTTTCAAAATGTATGGGTTGGCTGAGATAGGATCTCAGACTGGATATATGCTATTATTATTATTAATGTTATTATTAATATGTACAACTGGGAGTCATATTTTATTGTCATATTTTAGTATGGCAGCAGAATGAAAAAGACCAATCCAAGGCTTGAATGCTGTGTTCTCCTGATCTCTTTAATGTTTCTTGTCTATCACTTTATGTCAATTTCTACATTTATTTATTTTAGAAACCATTATGACTATTGAGAATTCATCCCTTCTGCTACATTTTTGATCCAAAGTTTCTTGGGAACCATATAGATATACAAAATAAAACAACAAAGAAAGAGTTCAATATCTTCCAATATTTTGTGGTACTTTTAAATTGCAAGTCTTATATGGTCCTACTCACATTTTATGGAGCTAAGACCAGCTCTAGTATGATGGGCGTACAGTGGTATAATCCCCACTCGTAGGATACGTTTGGTAGTGTAGTCATCAGCCCATCATCCCAAAAATGACAAAAAATTACAACAATAGTGCTCACTGTGTACACTAAACCAGGAGTAATACATAAGCATAAATGTACTCATATTTAATTGAGCAGAAACACTGCTCAATGAATAAGGCGTAAGAGGTAATTCTCCCACCTAGGATTCTTTTGGACATCCTCTCTGGACTGATGAACAGGATGCCAGGCAAAAATAAAAAAGCAATAAAAAAGGAAAATGGCAAAATCACAGGATAAAAGTAGCCAAAATCACTTTAATTAAAATGCTTTAAAAATTCCACAACGGGGGCGGAGCCTGGCAGCCATCCTGTACAGACGCCATCTAAACTTGCTCTCCCATAACCAGGAACAATCCGTCGATTATCCCCAACACCAAGCACCATCCAGCAGAGAAAAATAGCCAGTGTTGATCAGCGTTCCCTACCGCATCGATTGATGCCTTTTTTCCAACCACCCAAGCAGCATAGGCAACGGCGCAAATCCGCGGCCTACCGCGCATCGCCAATCCAGGGCCTGGAGGCCTATCTTGACGGAAGCCTACTCGGGTACCAAGCACCCAACTTGAACCCGGATACCACGAGTATGGGCCGGCGATCAAACAAACCCACGGCAAGCGCGACCACACAATCCAGGGACATTGGCGAGATGTGGCTCCGACCGGCACAAACCGAAATGGCGCGCACCACACACCGCTCACCTATCAGGCAAACATCCGAACCTGACCGCGAGGAGCCGACTACAAATATGACTCCCCCGGCAGACTGCATACTGCCACACGAGGCTCAGGATGACTTGGCCCCCACAACTAAAGGCGACCTGAAAACACTCTGGACCAACATACAACAACTGTTGGCGGCTGATGTCGCTATGGTCAAAAAGGACATACAATCAGTCACGGAGAGAGTGGGTACAGTGGAAGCTGATCTCACCACCATCCATGACACAGTGTCCACCCTCCAGGAATCGATGCAACGCCTACAGGCAGAACAGCATGTACTCGCCGGCCAAATTATGTCGTTGGAAGACGAACAGCGCCGGAATCACATCAAAATCCGGGGCATCCCAAACGCAGTCACGACTGAGGAACTGCCGCAGTATGTAAGGCGACTACTCACAACACTGCTAGCCAGAGGCGGCTCTAGACTTTTTGAGGCCTTAGGCGAAAATCAAATATGAGGCCTCCCACGCGCGATAAAAAAAATAAGCAGGCGATATTAAAATTAACTGTATAAATTGCATATTTTAAGGCAAACATTAATAAACCTCATAGTATTCAAAGTTATTTTTGTTATTAAATTATTCTACATACAATGGGTATTGCTAAAAAGTTTGTGCCTGACTACTCAGTTATTCTTGTTGGTGTCTCCTAAAACTGAAATAAAGTTGTCAACAGTGTATTAAAAGAACACTATAGTATCAGGAACACAAATGTGTATTCCTGACCCTATCGTGTTAAACTATTTAGCCCCTCTCCCCCTCAATGTAGCAAAAACATACTTATTTCTAGAGCTGCCAGCGCTGGATCCGCCCAATTGGCTAACATAATCTAAACTGATGATCTCAGTCAATCACAATGCTTTCCCATAGGAAAGCATCAGATTGGCTGAGATCTTCAATTTTGATGTCAGCCAAGGAGTCAAGTCAGGGGCGGCTGCCATGGTTAATTTTCTTAGTCATAAAAAACTAAACCTTTCTTACCTGAGAGAGATGAAATGAGAGGGACCTCACAATTTGGTGTCCAGTGTCCATGCAGCCCTGAGCAGCTTGAAAAGTAGACTGAGAGACGGCTCACTTGTCCACAGTCTCAAGACAGCTGCCTTCGCCCTTTACAGGCTTCTTCCTGCAAAATAATTAAAAAAAGATTTTTGAAAAAAGAGACACGACTTAAGCAGTTTTTTTTTAAATGTTCTCTAAAACAAATAATAAAAATTAAATAAATATATATAAAATTAAATAAATAAAAAAAATATAGATAAATATATATATATATATATTTTTTTTTCTTATTTTTTTCTCAACTCCAATTAATACTTTGGTTTAACTTTCTGATTGGGGCACCAATGATAGGCTAAGAACATCATCTGAGAGCTTAGCCTAGAAGTAGTTCCCCATTCACAAAAACAGAGTGAGAAAAATATGAATGGCATGTTTCCCACTCTGTTTTGTGATTGGCTGAGCCAGCCAGCGGCTTCCTGATTCAACCATTAAACTACATTGGAAGTAGTGAGAAAAAAAGGTTTCTTACCTGAGAGAGATGAAATGAGAGGGACCTCACGATTTGGTGTCCAGTGTCCATGTAGCCCTGAGCAGCTTGAAAAGGAGACTGAGAGACGGCACAGTCTCAAGACAGCTGCCTTCGACTTTTACAGGCTTCTTCCTGCAAAGTAATATAAAATGGTTTTTTGTTTGTTTGTTTTTTGAGTTTTTTAATACGATAATACTATAGAAATACTATACTGTAATTATAACATATATTACATATTATCTTAATATTATTGTTAATATTAACAATTACTATATTATTAATGATTATAATTAATATAATTATAATATATTATATAATATATTATAATTATTATAATTATAGTAAATTATATAATTATTATTATATTATTATTAATATTTAATATTGTTATGTAATTTTGTATTTGATATACCACCATTATTCTGTGAAAAGATGGGGGGGTACAGCTCTCCTGCTTTTTTCTCTCTTCTACTCTGCTCTCCTTCCCTTTACTTTCTTTTCATCTGCTCTCCTTCCCCTTTTCTTTATTTTCATCCGCCTTCCTTCCCCTTTATTTTTATCTGCTCTCCTTCCCCTTTTCTTTATTTTCATCCGCCTTCCCTCCCCTTTATTTTTATCTGCTCTCCTCCTTTTCTTTATTTTCATCCGCTCTCCTTACCCTTTTCTTAATTTTTATCTGCTCTCCTTCCCCTTTATTTTTATCTGCTCTCCTTCCCCTTTTCTTTATTTTCATCTGCTCTCCTTCCCCTTTATTTTCATCTGCTTTCCTTCCCCTTTATATTTATCTGCTCTCCTTCCCCTTTATTTTTATCTGCTCTCCTTCCCCTCTTCTTTATTTGTATCTGCTCTCCTTCCCCTTTATTTTTTTCTGCCCTCCTTCCCATTTTCTTTATTTGTATCTCCTCTCTTTCCCCTTTATGTTTTTCTCTGCTCTCCTTCCCCTTTTCTTTATTTGTGTCTGCTCTCCTTCCCCAATCCCCTTTACTTTATTTTCATGTGCTGTCCTTACCTTTTTCGCTCTTCTCCTCTGCTCTCCTTCCGTTTTCTATCTTCTCCTCTGCTCTCCTTCCGTTTTCTATCTTCTCCTCCGCTCTCTTTCCTTCACCAGCAGCTATTCTTTCTTTTTCTTCTCTTCTTCTTCCTCTTTGTACCGCAGGCGGGGGAATTCAGGGGGAGGGGTTACGCCGTCGCGTCGTGACGTCATCGCTAATCGGCCTTGCGGATTGGCCGATTAGCAGGTTAGTGGCAGGAGGAGGGGAGGGTACTCACTCCACCACGGAACCCATGTGAGAGGGTTCGATCTTGTCAGCGCCAGCGCCGCGGCAATGCGGATGCGGCCGCCGGGCATGAAAGGATTTTAATAATCTTTTATTTTTTTTACCGCAGCGGCTCTCTAATTACATGGTTTAGGCGGCCGCGAGGCCCCTTTTAGCGCGAGGCCTTAGGCGGCCGCCTAAACCGCCTAATTAGAGAGCCGCCTCTGCTGCTAGCCACAAAAAAAATAACCCCGGACGGGATTTACAGAGTGACCAGCTCTACCCGCATACCACCCAACATGCCTAGAGATGTTATCCTGCGCCTGGCGACAACATCAGACAAAATTCAAACAATGAACGCAATAAAAGGCAAAACTCCTCTGGCCTTTGAGGGCTCTCAGCTCTCCTTTTTCCAGGATGTCACAAGAGCCACACTATTAAGGCGAAAGACATTCGACCCTGTGACAACGACCCTGCGGAAGGCCGGCATCGCTTACAGGTGGGGAACCACGGGCGCTCTACTTGTCCACCATAACGGGACAGCACACCACCTCACAACCCCAACCGGAGCGCCCACCTTCCTGCGGGCACTGGGACTACAACCCCCACAACTCACCTCCATGACAGCGAGCCAACCAGACAGCTGGGAGCAGGACGACGGCTCCATCCACGACCAGCAAACAACCAAGTCACCGACGCCTACCACCTGACCCCGTACAGGGACTGAAACCAGGGGCACTATTTACTGCAGTGCGGGGATTGCACATGTGAGGACCTGATACCCGTGAGAGAGAAGGGGCAACCCCCACTAACCACTCACACCCGTGACTATGTCCCCATATCAATGACACCTCTGCGTCTCCCTGGGTTTCCTCACATTATTTTCTCTAGTTCATCCTTTTTTTTTTTTTTTTTTTTCATGTTTTTCATGTTTTGTTGTACTGTATATGAGCCTCAGCACTACCATGCTTTTATTCTTTCGTTACCTAAAATGTTAATTCATATGTAAAGGTTGGGTGCGATAGTATCCTCTCCGCACATGTCACTGAGGCACACTTATACTACAACCACACACCATAGAAAGATTGCAGGGCTTAATGTTTAACCTCGCCACTCCGCCCACCCCCCGTCATCCCCAGGGTTACAGGGGACACACAAGATGCCGCACAAGGTACATAGCATTCCGGAACCACTGCCACACTAGACAGATCACAAGAATCCACTGAGTTCCACTAGCGAGTACACACAGGCATCCAAACCCACATACCTGCACTAACCTGAAATACAGTCACATCACTCACATACCTGGAGTATCCCAAGGGGAGCACAAATGCACACTACGAGACCAACCACAACCCTATCCACCCTGGGCATGTCAATAAACCTTTTTGCTAAAAGAAAATGTGCTTAAAAATTGAAATATAATCGTTAATACATGTACCTGCTTGCTCCTATCTTACAATTATTTTACAACTTTGCTCTGAAATGTATCCTGTAAACATGCAATACCGAGCACAAAAAATAAAGAATTTAAAAAAAATAAAAAATTCCACAACATGTTTCACCACATAGGGCTTTATCAAGTGGAAACAAACCAAAACATAGCATTCTTGGAAACTACCTAAATAAACCTTCATATTTATTGTCCTTTAAAAAAAGATAGGGCACAGTGCACCTTTACAAAATAGAGGGAGGCTCTAGGTGTCCCTCTGAGAGATGAATTATAGGTTATAGGTGCATACAACGCTGACTCCTCTCTCCTTACAATGGGAGTAGGGGGTGTTAGGGAATAACTGGTGGATAGTAAGATATATTAAAACAACACAAAGTATATTCAATAACAGAAAAGATTTCAAAAGCCCGGCCTAACTCACTGAATATGTTTCACATTAGCCCACACACAAATGCTTTTTTTTTAAAGTATATACCTGTTTTGCATATCTATCATCCCATTATTAGGGTAATTTTCATTTACGGAATATATAAACGAGACTTGCAAAAAGCCAAAAAGATGGATGGAAAATTTAATCCCACCTGCATAAAGAACTTTTATGTTCTCTTTTTTTCTGCGTTATTCTATACTATTTCGAGAGTAGGATTAAGTATACTATTTAGAGAGTCTCTATGTATCCATTGTTCAGTACTCTGCAATGGCACTTAATGAATAAAAATAATATCTATTATACATGCTTATTAAGGCAACAATTAATTTCCCCATAATAAGTGGAGTCTCCATGCTGCCAAAGTGGTTGTAAGGAAAAAGGTCTAGAAAGGCTTTAGACAGTGTGATGCATTTTGATAAATGTGCTGTTGTTCTTTCCAGTTTTTGAAGTAATGAGAGACGTTGATAAATGGGCCTATAATAGGATCACACATGGACAATAACAATTGGAGAATGTGTCCCTGTGATTCTTCATCAGTCATTGTGCCATGTCTGTTTAAAAGACTATTTGTGTCCAATTTGCATAATGTGACTTAATTAAGTGGCATTACTGCTTTAGAAATCTTCACGGTCTTATTTACGCATTATACTGCAAACACAGATCTATTATTATATTGGTGTAGCTCCCCATGAATCTGGCTGTTTTGCAGTTTATACTAGCTATGTTGTACACATTTGCTAAAATAGACTTGTTTAAACATTTAAACAAAGTATCTATAGATTAGTATTTTTTTTTTTTTAATTCTTTATTTATTCCAAGGTAGAACATTACATTGAAAACATAACATATCAATACGTTATAAGGTGTTGTTACATTGTGCATGACATATCCCCAGTAAACCTGTAAGATCATTAGATTAACATATCTAGCAAACTTGTACTGCATCAATGTATCCTGGAATGTGTATAACATACAGTATAAAGCTGATTCCCTGTTCTCCCTGGTATTTTTTAACTTATAACATAAAAGGAAAATCAGATAAAACATGAAGAAGCTACAGAAAACCATACAGACATTTCTTTGGTCGACAGGACATGCCCCTTCTTTTCCCATGCAGTAATGTGTGGATCCTATAAACCTGTATCTTAATCAATTATAAATCGTTATCATCCGGGTGTTGCGCCCTCCAGACATCAACGAGGCCTGTATCTTGCATGAAAATATGTAACAATTTGTCCTGCCCGCCCCTTTTATGTGACCTAGGGAGACCTTTACCAGGTCCCCTATCTCTCGCTGGGCATGGAACTGCATTGAAATCGCCCCCTACTATTATCATTCCATGTGGCAATGTATTGATTACCTGGGTCAACTCTGCCCAGAACTCCTTAGAAGGGTCATTCGGGCCATAAAGATTTAGGATATGTATACTATGGGAGTACAGCGTTCCTGACAGGAGTACAAAGCGGCCTCCCGAGTCTATGTGTACCTTTGAAACATTGAGTGGGCATCTGTGATGTATTAAAATAGCTACCCCATTGCTCTTATTGAGAGCTCTAGACTCATATGTGGTGCGGTATGCATGGTCCCTAAGCACAAACTTCGCTGACGCCTGAATGTGTGTCTCCTGAAGGAAAGCTATATCGGGGTTTAATCTTTTGAGGTCCCTAAACATGAGGCGCCGTTTTTTGGGTGCATTGAGTCCTTTAACATTCAATGACAATATCTTCACCGGCATGGATCCGCCCTGTGGGTTTCGCTATAATAAGGCAAAGTGTTAAGCATGCGCTCTAAATTGACCTCGTTCACCTTTCTCGCGGGTGGGAGGAGTATTGTTAGCCAGTGCTTTCTAGTCTCTTTAGTGCCCGTGGGACCAAGCAATGTAATCTTACCTGTCGTCCCGCTCCCCCTCCTCGATTGAAGTCGTCCATCCCTCGGGTGCACCTCAGGAAGTCTCCGGCTGATCCTTAGGGGTACCGCCCCCGCGTCCCCCTCCATGGTAAAGTAGGGTAGAAAATGTAAAAGGGAAGAAAAGGGATAGAGTAAGGTAGAAAAAAGGAAAAAAAGAAAGAGAAACATACTGGTGCCTGGTCTTACCGATAGCCAGGCCTACGTGGGGTGTGAGTCCCTGTCCCTCCAGTATTCCTTAGAGGTCCCACAGGGCCAGGGACCCAGACCAACCCAAATCTGAAATGAGACCGCATCCGATCATAAATCATCTTAAGCCTCCGTTACGGTACAATTGCCTAGTAGAGACATCCCTCATCAGTTTGCCAAGGGTCATTGTACTTGCATTCCTTACCGGGCTTCCCCCGTCCCCCATCAATTCACCCGTCCCATGATTCCCTCACCGTCCTGATCCCCCAGAGAGCTTAATGGTTCCACCAAAGATGACATTAGAGTTAGAAACACCTAAATAGGCCTGGTCAGTAGAACCATGGTGCGTACGGCATAGCATGATCTCTCACCTAGTATTTTGAAGCCCACAAAGTATGGGAAGTTCCCCGTAGTCGGAGCTGGGAAGTAGGACGGTAAAAGACTCAAAAGACCACTCCCTCCCTCGCATAATCGCAAATCCTGCACCCTACCCGTGCTTGAGGGGCTCTCTAAGCTACAGCTTTACTAGGTGCCATGAGTGGTGCTTACGAAAAAACAAAACTAGCAAACGATAGCGTCATCCCCCAGCCACCCACCGCCACGCATCTTAACAGCGAACCTCAGCCTACACCCGATGGTAAAAACTCAAAAAAATAAATACATTTAGGTCAAAAAAATTAGACCATACATTGAATATAACAATAGCTGTGAAACACAAAAAAAAATACAATTTATCTCCCCGCCGCAAGCCCCCCGCCGCCCATTACAACCTTCCCTCTACCCGTCAGCCAGTTTGTAAGACTAAAGTCCATGCCCCGGTTCAAAATACTAAGCGTCCATATAGAATTTAGTATCTACACCGCGCTTAGGTTACAATCTGGGCGCGGGCATGGAGAAGAGCTAAGAATGTGACCCCAAAAGGGACCAAAAATAGGGGTACCATCCCACTCAGTATTGCAAGGAGTCACTGCAGGGAGTCACAAGCCCTAACCCGCCCCACAACAAATCGGAACCCCCCCGAAAGAGAGCCTCTCGCCGAGTAGGAAGGACCCGGACCCAGCGGGCAAAAGAACCCCTAAACCAAAAATAGAAAAACGTGCCCGCCAAGAAAAAGAAAACCCCTCCTCCCAAAATCAGGATGCATAGAACCCCCCAGCCAGCCAGCTCATTTGGGGGCTATCCCCACGAGAAACTGGCCCCTAAACGGAAGAAAATTCCCTTCTGACCTCACTCGCTCGCCGTGTACCAATCTCGGGGGAGGGGATGTACCGTCACCGTCGCTGCATCAGGAACCGAGATTTCTCCCATGTCTCGCACCCCCAGCTCGTGTAGAAATGACACCGGATCTCCGCCCGGGTGCAGGATCCTGGAGCGCCCATCCTTAAAGGCCATCAGCCTAAACGGATGGCCCCACGCATATTTAATGGAATGCCGCTGAAGCAATTCCGTTATAGGCCGCCATTCCTGCCATTGTCGCAGGGTGTCCGGCGTTAGGTCTTGATACAAGGCCAGTTCAGTTCCTTTATACTTACGGTGCGCTCTTGCAATGTGCCAGTGGCTTTCCGGTATATTTGGGAGAAACGGTTTAAATATGGAGGAGACCACCTCAATCAGGGAGCCGTCCCCCTCCTGTTCTGGCAGACCCCGCAGCCTGATGTTATTCCTTCGTGAGCGGTTGCCCAGGTCATCCAACGCTGATTCAGCCGCTGCTAACCTGGACGTTAATAGGTTAATCTGAGCAGCAGCCACGTTGTGAGCTTCCACCGTGGACTCCACTCGCTGTTCCAGGACTGCAGTTCTGTTCCCCAGCGCATGAATCTCCGCCTTGACTTCGGCGGTATTCCTGGCTATTTCCGTCGCCAGGTAGGACCTCAGCTAAGGTTGCCAGTATCTGTTTGGCATCCGGCTCTTGGGGTCCAAGTGCCGCGCTGGAGGAGATAGGAGGAGATCGGGGCCCACCCGTGCTCTCCCGTCTGCCATCTTGGGTGGTATTTCTCATAATGCGGGAGGCCGCGAAAAGATCTGTCACCATGACGCCCTGGTCAGTGAGCTTTTTCGATTGTTTTTTCGGGGCCCGTTTGTCCATCTCGGGTTCCCCGGTACTTAGTTAGTAATAAACTCATGGTCTGTGGCTATTATCGGCTGTTGGTCCGGCGATCCCGGCAGAGCTTCACACGGACACGTCCAGCTCGCTCCTACCGCAGACCACGCCACCCCGATTTGTGTTTTTTAATGTATTTTATTGATTCTTAAAAATTTACATTATACAATGTAATCAGCAAATGAGCTACAGGAAAATAACATTAAATCTAGCTACAAAATTCATAGGAATGGTGGGGGTGGGGAGGGGTGGGGGAAATTTTATAAGCCAAATTAATAAAAGCTATGAAGGTGCCCAGATTGTGAGATCTGTTAAATTAAGGCAGTCTATGAGGTCCCACGGTAACGTATTGGGTTATATGTCTCTCTAGATTATCAGGACATAATAATCATCTATTCCTTAACAGTTCTTAAAATTAGTTAAATACAATCTCAGATGAACAAAAACACATGACTTATTACACTCTGTCATGACCATGTTATGTCCTGATTTGTAAAAAGCATTGAGCTTAAAGAGGGTGGACTTTTCCACATGACTTTATATAGTTCATACTAAACGTACAATTTATTTGTTTTTCATTATTACGTTTTTTAGAACTTGGGTGAGGGCGAGCAATCAAATTGCTTTGGTGTAATTTGTAATTGTTAATTTTTCATGATATTTTTCAGCTGACTTATTTTTCTAATATATTTCAAAACTCAAATGGTATAAAAAAAACATATGCATATATTTGCTCACATGTTGCACCGTAACCCATACAAAAGAAGAAAAACAGGGTGAAGTAATGGCAACGACAAGCTGAGATTATTACTAGAACTTAATGAAATACAGAAAGGCAACAATGATCAATGACCACATCCAACATCAGGCTGCCAATCAGAAGAGTGCTGAAATCAGAACACCATTTTGACAATCTAAAACCATCTGTAAATCATGTGGCAGGGGGTCTGCATGATGTTTCAAATTCAACTTCGGATGATGCATTCCATCAAAGCTTATATGGATGAAATAACTTTGAGTTATACCAGAAATCATCTGTGGAGATTGTGATAAGGGGGTGTTTTAATCCAGCACAAAAATAGCTACGCATGTTGTTATATAGTTTTTATCTGTACATGTGCAATGGATCCTGGTGATGTTTTAAGATGGTGCGGCTCGAGACTACAAGCCAGGAATTTGACCTTGCCCTAAAATAAGAAATTCTAAATTAAATACAATGTCCAATTAGAGAATCCAAAAAATATAGGCTCTTGAAGAGTGTAGAGAGGCTACTTGTGTCAAAGCCAGGGGAGGAGTGACTAGGGCTGCACAAACAAAATGATTTAGCTCCTAAATGGCAGAGAATTGAGCAGTGACACTGCAGGGGCAGGATATATACACCAAAACCACATTATGAAGTTATTGGGTGCATGGAGTGTCCCTTAAAGTGTATTTTTGTTTAAAGGAACACTATAGCATTAGGAATGCAAACTACAAATATGTATTCCACACCTATTTCTACAGAATAAAAACATTGTATTTACCTTTTCTGCCTCACATCACAGGACTACCATCCCAACTCAAAGGCTGAGATCATCAAGACCTGTACGAAAGCATTGGGAATCTAATGCACATATGCAGCAAAATGAGACCATCTGATTGAAATAGCTGAGTTTCACTTGTCTATTTGGACGGATGTGCCTCTATGGTTGTTAGCGTGACAGCCACTAGCCACTAGAGTAATTTAAACCCTGCAATATAAACATTGCCATTCTTCCAGAACAGCAATGTTTTATATTACAGTGTTAAAACGAACGGGACATGGCACTCAGACCACTTCATTATGGTCTAGGTGCCTGTACTGTCCCTTTAACCTTTTAAGATCCAGAAATAGGACCAACACATTCTATGAGTTTCAGTGTTTGGCAGTGTGTGGGCCAAACACTGAAACTCATATCATCACAATATCAATTAACTCTACAAGTGACACAAGGCCATGTTCACCTCATGGACATTCAATAAGTTTAGTGTGCATGCACACTCACCCTAAAATAAAAAACTAAAATTGGAAATATCAATTGGAACTCAGGATCTTCAAATTATGTGACCAGCACAATACCTGTGGAGCTACTGAGTAATTATCTAGGGCATTAATGCAGTGGTGTATCCTGGTTTTGTGCTGCCCTATATTCACTGACAGATACGCATACACTAGCTAACAGACACGCTCACACTCACTAACAGACAAACACACACTCACTAACAGACACACACAGACACACACTCACTAGCAGACACACACACACACTCACTAACAGACTCACACACTCACAGGCAAATACTCACACTAACAGACACACACACTAACAGACACACTCAATCACTAACAGACACACACACACACACACACACACTAACAGACACACACAAACACTAACAGACACACACATACTAACAGACACACACATACTAACAGACAGACACACACACTAACAGACACACACTAACAGACACCCACAAACACTAACAGACACACACACACTAACAGACATACACACTAACACACACACACTCACTCACATTAACACATTTTTTTTATTTTTTATTTCACCCCCCCCCCAGTCTCCTTACCTTTGGGAATGCTGGGGGGGGGTTCCCTCTTTCCCTGGGGGTCCAATGGCTGTAGGGCTGGCGGGCGGCGGGCGGCTGGCTAGGGAGCACTTCCTCTGAGCTGTCTGCTCAGCTCCCTCGCGTGCCGCAGAGTGAGGCTGGGAGCCGGAATATGACGTCATGCTCCACCTCCCAGCCTCACTCTGCGGGCGGCGCGCGAGGGAGCTGAGCAGACAGCTCAGAGGAAGTGCTCCCTCGCCAGCCGCCCGCCGCCCGCCAGCCCAGCATGTCTGTTAGCCGCAAGGCTAACAAGGCATTTGCCCTGGGCATTTATTTGCCGCCCCCTGTAAAATGCCGCCCAAGGCAAATGCCTTGTTTGCCTCGCGGCTAAAACGTCCCTGTTTAATGGGAGACAATTCACACATAAACAAGAAGACAATTCAATGCACGTGCCTCTCTCCTCGGGTGGCAAGCTTATAAGTTCAAATGCAAACTGAATATGTGATATCAGTAATTAGTTTTAGGAACACATTAAACATGTTTGAATTCTATTTTCAAGATCTTGACATGGCCAGCTCTTCTCAGTAGTTTATCCATGCATCCACCATTCAGGACAAGGGGAAACTGTTAAATTGTTATAATTAAAGAGACTGACTCAGGTAGGCATGGTCTTGATGACATGGAGAGCCGTTGCATGTTTTTTGAGCTCTGACCCAAATTTTGACAAATACACAAATTTGCATGATAAATCCTTTGGGAAATAGTTCCAAATTGCTACTCTCACACCTTGACCATCATGAGGAGGAAAAACAATAAGCTCAAAGCCCTACCAGACAAGGGTTCATCAACTATCTACTGCTGATCAGGACTCCGCCTAAGATGGCGGTGGCGCTGCCAGACCCAGACTGTTCATATTTATCTGAGGAAGAGTTTTTTGACAACCTTGACTAGTTTCCTGATCACAGGGGATTGGTATACTCACCTAACGCACAAAGGTAGACTCTCTAGCTACTAAATGTGAGATAGTGGATTTAATGAAAAACATAGTCATTTTTTAATGCAGATTTGTCAGTGGTAAAGGAAGAGATTACAGCTGTTATCGCTAGAGTGCAGACAGAAAAGGAAGATATTTCTTCAATGGCTCAGAGCCATTTTGGCACAACAGAGCAAGTTACTCACATACAGGCCTCCCACCAAAAGATGCAGCTTCGATTGGTTACTCTGATCAGCTATCAGAAACAAAATGACCTAAAAGTACAGAGCATTGCTGAGGACGTAGAAGCAAAAGAATTGTCACACTTTGTCGCTTACAGGCTACTATCTGGCCACTAAGGCAGCTGAAATCTGTTCATATTAATTGCTGCTCGTACCTTTAAAAATCTTCAAGAGTGCTAGCTGGTGCTCCCAGGGATGTTCTGCTTTATAACATTTACAGATAAATTGGCTGTTCTGGAGGTTTTTAAATCTAGGAGGCCCTTGCACTTCAATTCAAAGAGACGTATGTTCCTGCAAGATCTATGCAAGTCCATTCTGCAGTGGAGAAGATCATATCATGCGTGACAAAGTCCCTACGGGACGCCAACATTGGCTATCGGTGGGGACTGGCAGACTCTCTCTTTACTGCAAAAGATGGCAAGATCTACACACTCATCTCTGTATTGGACTCTTCTCCCTTTCAGTTGTTACTTTATGTCATACTTAAGGATGGGACTACAGTGATCTTTGGTCCTTTCAATGGATAATTTCCATCTGTCCTTTTTCTTATCAGCAATGGTTCTACACTGGGTTTACTAGTTTTTTTTTTTTTTATAAATTATAAAATGGGCATCATATATTATACATATTTCTTTTAATTATCATGTAATCTGTGTTTTCACAAATTATATACTATTTGTACCTTCATAAAAAATATAAAAATAAAAAAAGAGGCATACACAACACAGTAATAGGTTCTTTATTTATTTTTTTACACAACATTTTAAATCCTGCTCCCTGAAGAAAATGTCTGTAGTCTTTATCTTTTCCACTGACAACAGATGTTTTGCAACTAGTAAATGGTGATGTGCTGCCCTTTTTACCGCTATGGACAAGCCTCCACCGGTACCCATCATTGCAGAACCTGGAATATTAAGTAGCAGTGCTGGATTTTTATGGGAAGCTCCAAATATGAGGACTCTACAATAAGAATAAAAAACACCCAGTAGGTGTCTAGAATATTTTATAGGTTTGCGAATACTCATATTGTACGAAACTCAATTAGCAAATAACTGTCATGCTATTTAATTATCTGAGGGGAAACAAGTCAAACAACAGGAGAAAACCATAAAAGGAACAATATTGATAAAGCAAATTTGAAACACGCACTGTTGAGGCCTGTGGTTCCTGTGGAAATATATTTACCAAAGTCAATTATATCTCTCCAGCTATTAGATCATTTTAACAGCTTTATTTTTTTTGTAGGTGGAATTCTTTGGCCCTGGAAAACGAGGGGGATAATTGAGAGCCATGGGAGCATATTATGATTGGAATTATTGCAGTATTTATTTTTTCTAAAAATACAATTCTTCGTTTTTATATATTTATACGGGATTAGGTCTGAGGGCTTTACTGAGCCAGGACTAACACAGATACAATGTATCTGTACAGTGTTTGGGGGCTGTTTTTGCTCCCCCTTAATATCCACTATGAATTGAGAGTGTATATCTGTCACAGTTACTCTTTATCGCAAATGTTTAAAATTATTGGCAGATTTATTTTAACATCTATGATTTCATACTCAAGAAAGACCACTATTATTTAAAGCACTGGAAATTATCTAGAGACTGCTGTCGTTGCCAACATTATATCATGCCCATATTTGGAAGATGCCTAAAAGTGAGACAATGTTAAAAGACTCTATAATTCTAGAAACTGCAGGAATATAAACTTGCAAGCATTTAAAAACTTGTATTTAATAGTGGCACCAATAACATATGTACTATAGTTAAAACTACATTTCAAAGCAATTTTGTGAGAATCTTGATCAGATAATACAATAGTGATTATTTTACCATTTATCGTATGCAATGCTCATTAAAGAACTATAAACAAAGAACACATTGTTTTATGTTATTGTGTTCAACAAGTAAATTAGATGCATTTTGGAATGCAAGGCATCATTAAGACCTTGTTAGGATAAAATCAACCTGATAATGTTTTGGCAATCCATTTATAACTTATTGAGTGCAGCTTAACAATTAGGGGTCTGGTCACTATTGCTTATTGTCAAAACGTAGATCACGATATCCTTATTGGGTTTGCATTCTAATCAAATTACAATGGCTTCAACTCTCCGTGACTCAGTTTAAGGTGTTTATTAATTGATTAGATCCCATTAAATCCCATCTAGAAATACTGCAGGTAGAATGTGGATCAGTTATCTGGCAGACAGGTATCGAGTATTAGCTTGCTGCCTCAAGTGATAAATATATGGATTGGACAGCCACAAAAAAGCATTTCTGCTATATTTGTTTAGAGGAAAAATAGTTTAGAGTGACTCCATGTTCCTCCTAAAGTCGCCATTACCTTACTTTTGCCTATTTAAACTAAATGGCCGGGAAAATGATATAATTGATGTATTCTATCCTTACTAATTGCCTAGTCTCCCGCTCTATATTATTAGTCTACTGGTTTGGCCCCCTGCAACGTTTTTATTATCTATTATCTTTTCACACTCGCGCTTCTTTCCATTATGTCGTCTTCTTTCCATCACTTCCACTGTCTTACTGACTATTCCTGCCAATCAAATCATCCAAATAAAACCTATATTTATATGATCCTGATCATCACCCCCAATAATATTTCTTCCAGTTCATATCGATAGGTAATTATTTTATGTTAATTCCACATGCGTATAATAATCTTCCTTTTATCAACGCAACTTGGCTGTATTCCTTCGAATTCCCATTTACATTCCCTTACATAGCTCAGAATAGCTGGGATGAATATCACAGGATAATGGATTTCCTTTGAAAAGATTTGCAATGAAGATACCCAGGAGACGAAATACTTCCAAGTTTATTAGTGTGCACTGCAGATGTCCTTTAACTGTTATTTACTTCCCACCCACATGTATGAAATAAATCAGAACTTTTGGGCAGTTTTCTGATTGCTCACTGGCATTTGAGTCAGTGCTGCAGATGTAAGTGGATTGAACTTTACTCATCCAGGAACTTAAACAGGCTGCGTAATAAGAAAAATAATAATATAATGATTAGTATAGCCACCTTTTGCTCCTAATTCCACAGGGAGAAGGGTAAAAAGGCATTTTTTGAAAATGTGTAAGAAATTACGATTACCCAGTTTCTTCAACCCTGTCACTTTGCAGTTCTATTTATTTATATGTAAATGTGTACCTTGAAATCTCAAATGTCCACAGCACTCCACTTAAGTTTATTCAGCCATTCAACAAGTAGACAAAGTTTCACCTCTAAGGCTTAAAGGAACTATGGGCACCATAACAACTTCGTAAACATAACGTTGTTACGGTGCCCAGACATCCCTGGCGCTTTCTTACCTGAAGGAGTTTAAAAGATTCTCGAACTGTTTTTAGTTAACTCTCAATAACAACCAAAAAACTGGACAGTGCTTCAAATGGGAAAAAAAAGTAAATAAAAAATATCAATAAAACCACCCATCAGATTTGTCAGTCATTTTCTGAGAAGCTTTCGACTGGAGAAAACAGTAACAGGAGTAAGTGCTGAATAAATAGGGCATGAGTCTACCCTTACCTCCTGTGTCACTTTACCCCTCTTCCTCTAGAATGTAAGCTCGTTTGAGCAGCGCCCCCAACACCCTCTGTTCCTGTGCGTCCAGTCCGTATTGTTGTAATTACATGTCTGTTAGTTCACCTGTTGCACAGCACTATAGAATTTGATGGCGCTTTATAAATAATAATAATAATTAGCAGCTGAGTTGATTTTTTTGCAGCTAATAAAATATACGTTGAAAATTGTTCTGTAGTTTTGTTGTGTTTTTCTTTTCTTATTATTTTTTAAATACCGGTACTCTAATTAAAGAAAATTGACAAGATGACACGTCAGTTCCAAAACTGAGTAATAGCATAATAGAAATGCCAAAATATTTTCATAACACTTGGGCTGTCAAACAGAAAGCAATACAATACATCTAAAGGAAGACTGTGGATATGGTAGTTTTAACCTAAGCCATAATCATCTGTGTTTTTCTTTTATAATCATGCAATTGTTTATTAGTCTTAAAGTGAACACACTTATTTTGAGTGTGTTAGAACAAATTCCTAAGGCATTAACATTTTTAAGTTATTAGATGTCAAAGACTGATGTCACCAGAATCCTTTTTATTAATTCTTATTAACCCTAGCATTTCATGAACATACACAAGCGTCTTATCAAAGAGCTATGGATACAGGATACAATGGTTCCTTTTTTTTTCTTTCTGTTTTTGAATTAAATGGAATGTCAGAAGTGCTCTGATTGCCAAGTTCAACAACATGAAGCCTGTTTTTTTCTTCTATCTGTTACAGGATTGCCCAGCAGAATCTGGAGATTTTCGGGCACAGCAATGCTCAGCTCATAATGACGTGAAATATCAAGGACAGTATCGGGAATGGCTACCTGTTCACAACGACCCAGAGAATCCATGCTCCTTGAAGTGCCAAGCAAAGGGTACCTCTCTTGTAGTAGAGCTGGCTCCTAAAGTCCTCGATGGCACCAGGTGCTATACGGAATCATTGGATATGTGCATCAGTGGTTTGTGCCAGGTAAGAAAATTTTATAAATACATATTTTAATAATTGTATCTTCTTGTTTTTGACAACTAAAACAATAGCAGTTTATATCTAATTGTTAGTAGATCACGAGAAACAAGTGGGTTTACTATCCATAAGTAAGTATGTATAATAACAGAAGTGCTCACATCTCACAGAATCAATTCAAACTATTTCTTTACGTAGCGGAATGGCTTTACGTCACGAACAGAACTGTGTAAGACATGAGCAGGTTTTGTGGGGAGTCTGGGCCTCTGCTGTAAGCAAGCATATCTTGTTAATTTTTACTTTTAATATTGAATTTATATATACCGTAATCTGATTTTTTTTATTTTTTTTAAGTCATAGACGTCACTGTATGGATACTATATTTAATTAGTGAACTCTCTTGTATCCTTATGCTCATTCATAAAACCTGTCTTATGGATGGTTGCGAAAATATTATGGTATGTGCCTTAAATAAATTATAACCACTGAATTACAAACACTTGTGGAATTATGACCCATAAGATTGATTTGTGATTTCTGCACCCTAGGCCTGTTTTAAGAACTACTCCCCTCAAGTTTATGGACAAAAGAATGACAGTTCAATAAACATATCTATACAAAAACACTGAAAGAAAACCACAAACCTTCATATCAGTTTATATATCACTGCTAAACCCATATGTCTGGATAGTGTCTGAAATGTAAGAAACAAAGTCGTGCTGGCCAGTGTCTAGAGGGTTAATTTTGTTTAAGAGTGGATTCTAAGAGCTCCTTACACTGAACTTGGATCGTATTAGTGGCACAACTCCCATTTGTGATTTTGACTTTTGGAGGTGGACAAGCCTGTATGTATGTTTATACATGTGTATACATACTTACATACACAAATATGTAATACAAAATATGATCTGCTCGTTATTTCAATTGAACAGAACATGTTTTCTACCCACCAAGTTTATAGATGGTAATATTATCTGTGCAATTATTCCCCATAAGGATTGATGATTATTACACACAGGGTTATTTAACAAAGTGAGAATTAATGCAAGGTGAATTTCAAATTTAAGGACAAATCAGCCGAACAGAAATCCTTGTTGACTTTGAGAATCTTTCCAGTTCAGCTATTTTGACCTAAAATTTGAATTTCACTTTGAATTCACCTTGAATTTTTACTTTAGTGAATAACCCTGGCAGTTAAAGGGATACTATAGGCACCAAAACAACTTTAGCCCTAATGAAGCAATTTTGGTGTATATATCATGACCCTGCAGTCTCACTGTTCAATTCTCTGCCATTTAGTAGATCAATCATGTTAATGCAGCCCTAGTCACCTGCGCGTTACACCTCTGCCAGCTAATGGGTTAAAAAACAGTCTCCGGGCACCATGACCACTTCATATCATTGAAGTGGTTATGATAGTTGGGGTAACCCCTTACTTTACTTCCTTGTAACACTTTATATATATAATTTAATATATAATTCTAAGTGTACAGGTAGACAAACACCTATAGATTTTAGAATCTATTCAGAAGCAAACCTTTCTTTCTTTCTAGGTGAATGGCATGTATCAATAAATATTTCACTATAATATACTCAAAAATGTAAGCACATACAGCACTATTGTCAGGATTGCTCTTGGGTTGTTTTTTTCCAAGCAATAACTTAGCTCAGCTGTTATTATACTTTTCTTTTCTTTCTTTTTTTTTAACTTGATGTGCTACTTTAAAAAGAAAAATATTATTTATACATTACCTTTGCCATATTCTGTCAAAAAGAAAAATTATAATGTATGTTTCCCAGATTAAAAAAAAAAAAGACTGTAAATTGCTTGAAAATCTTTAGCCTGCCAATCGTACAACTCTTATTTTGTGAAGTTGCATAATGCACGTCTTTGTCCTCATTCCTGCTTTTCTCATAAGAAGTATCCCTTTACATATTATTGTAGGGCACCATGTGTCATTTATCATCGTGCACTAAAACTAAAGCCCAAGTAATCAACATCATCAGTGCTAAACTAACATTTGCTAAAATACTTATTACCAGAAGCTTTAATGTTAGATTACAGCAGTAGGTTACTGTATGTGAGTGATGTCACTTGAAGGTATATTTTTATCATGGATGGGAATTTATTAAAATAGACATTGAAAAAAAAAAATCAGGAAGCTACTGAACAAGCAGCACATTCAGTGGGGAAGCATACAATAGGAAAATGGAATCTTTGTCTTGGGAGCTTAGTTTCTATGAAATGTTGGGGATTTTTCAGGGGCAGTGTAGAAAATGCAAGTATTGATAGAGAGCATAGAATTTACATTTGTTCTGATTGACAGGGTCAGTTTTAGGAATGCTGGATTCTTGGAGACGATTGGCTGTAATAATGAAAGGAGGATCTGCCTATGTGCTAAAAAAAATCAGTTTCCAGGACACTGGAGTCACCCCTAACTGGTTTGGATAGAGGGTTAGTGTAGTTTTTCGTTTACATTAGCCTTTTCTCCTTTGGTTGGGGTCCTATAATGGTCATTTGAACCAGTGTGATGGAATGTATCATGAGGCCCCATGACCTATTCTCTGCATATACACACTTCAGCTTAAAATGAAATCATTGCATACTACTCCGGAACAACAGTCTGATCATATTATGTTTCGTGGCAGTATTTTCTACTTGTAATTTTATAAAACAGAAAGGCCTATTGAAAATACAATTCTACAAGCGATAAGTACTGTGTGTTATAAAGCAGTACATTATTGCTTTTTAATATTACATTAAACTCACTTTTTTCTGCTGCTCTAGAATTTAACTAATATGTCAAATTGATATGTGAGTGGTGAATTTTAATGTCATCAGTAGTATTCTGATAACTGTATGACAATACTTTTATAGTCCCTCAATAATTACACGGTATTCTATAAGGCTTAAAGAAACATTCTGACGTTAGGTATGCAAACATGTGATCGTAATGTGTTCCTAACGTTAGTGTTATGCTAACTAGTTTTAGAATTGGGCCAACCCAGAAATAATAAAATATAGATTTTAACTTACCTTTAGTCCTCTTTTAGTCCCCCTTTGTACAAGTCTCTTAATAGCCACCGCTCCTCCCCTGGCTGAGCTCATCATTTCATAGGGAAGCATTTGTGAGTTAGTGCACCTACATGGTAGTTGTCATGCTCCCCATTCAGCATCTCCTCAATGCATCACTATGGGTAATGTCCTAGCCCATTTATTTTTCCACTCGCAAGGTTTTAAGCTAAACTCAGTATCCTAGATTTTATGAGGAGTGATGTCATTCACACACAGTAAACATTTCTTAAAACACATTACTGAACACATGGGGTAAGATTAATCAAAGTGTCATGTCCTGAAAAATGGTGCAAAGTACTACAAGTAAGGCAGTCACCATGATGGAGCCAGCAGGAACATTCCATTGGTGACTACTTACCTTTTCCATCTTTGCACTAGTTTCCAGAACACAGCACTCTGATACATTTTTCTCAGTACCAACTAACATGTAAATGTCACAGTACACACGTTACTAAAAAAAATTAAAGAACATCGAATTTTCTTTAACCATTGTGCTAATATATGTATGGACTTTTTATATATAAAAAGTTAGTAGCTTTCCCACTCGTCAGTCAATTCTTCACATAGAAGTCCAAGATGACTAGATGTTTATCTTGAGGTCTGAGTGACATGAAATAGAGGGAGAACCCCCCTACAGGATATTCCTCTATCAAGCATTCCTTGCAGTTGCTAGAGGAATGTAGTAAGATAATGATGTCTCCCACTTTTCTGACACAATGCACTGTCAGTGAAGTCAGAATGTCTTCTTCAAAGTGGAGGATTTCCATTTGTGGGTAAGTGTTTGCCAACAGGGCCAATCACAGTGAAGGTGAGAATGTTAGCAGGAGCTATGGTTGGGCATTACATTACTGTGTAACACTAACCGTATTTGATTTATGGTAACAGCTGGCATTGCTGAAGAGTTGCTGAGTAATAAATTAGAAATATAGTATGGCAAATGATTCATAAGGAGATGAAATAACTTAATTGGAACTTGCCATAAAAGTGAATAATTATTCATTTCATATAACCCAATGGAAAATATAAATGGTTCAGGAAGATGTAAATTTTAGAAATAATTTGCTTGTCCAAAGGACAAGCAAATTCCCCATATTTCAATCCAAGTGAGCATCGGTGGTATGTGCTGGAACAACAAATCCAATCCATGTAGGCCTCACCTTGCAACTTGCAGAACATAAAAAGGCACTATAGGCATCAAAAGAACTTTAGCTTAACGAAGTGTATTGATTATGCCCCTTCAGTCTCACAGCTCAATTATCTGCCCTTTAGGAGTGAATTCACTTTTGTTTCTGCCCATGCAGCCTGAGCCATACCGCCCCTATCTGTGACTAACACCACATGCATGGAATAAAATGGTTTTATGTTTTAATCAGATGTTAACTTACATTAGAAGAGTCTATATCATGCTCTGTAGATTTAACTTTAATCACACATATGAGTCTCCTGAGGTTCTAGACGGCTCTTAACAGAGCAGAAGAAATATTAAATTATAAATTAAACATACTGTGTAAAAAAGGAAGTTTAAACATTAGAGCTCTCTTTACAGGAAGTGTTTAGGAAGGCTGTGTAAGTCACATGCAGGGAGGTGTGACTTGGGCTGTATACAAACTGATTTAACTCCTAAATGGCAGAGAATTGAGCAGTGAGACTGCAGGGGCATGATCGATACACCAAACCTGCTTCATTAAGATAAAGTTGTTTTGGTGCCTAATATGTCCCTTTAAAGGATCTGTTGCTAATGCTGGTGCCAGATATCATAGGGCACATGCTGTTTTGGGGACCTACATGATATTAGGCAGGTGATTTTATTGTTCACTGGGTGTATATATTTACATAATACTACCTAACTTACATTTTGAAAGTATATTTCTCTAAATACGGATGTTATTATATGAATCCGTGGAATCATGTTTGTTGCTCATTCAATTACTACTAAAAACACAAACATAACTGTTTACAAGACACTTTTATGTTTTTAGGTCAAATTCCTTTCAGATTCCATTTTTTTTATTTACTTTGGAATAAGGCATCTGGTGGCCTTGGTTAGCTATCAAAGCAATAAAGAAATAAACATACACTATCTTGGCAACCTGATCATTTAAATAATCATCAAGAAAAAAATTAGACTAAGAAACATTAGGCTAAAAAAATTGTTTTATTATAACACAGAATAAAGTGGAAAACAAACCATGGCTCCAGCCCAAAGTTTTATGACATAACACGCCATTTGTCATACCTTAAACCCTAACCTGTTCTATACATCCAATTATGATACTAACAGTGTTATTCACTAAATTGATAATTGTTGTTATATAAAGTGAATTTCAAATTTAAGGCACAATTTAGAAGTCATCAGGATTTCTATACTCTTGGCCTGGCCCTATGAACAGAAAAATGTGGATTAACATAAGACATAGCTCTGCAATATTTCTAAAGCATATTTATCACATGAAACTAAACCAAGAATTAGATAGAACCCACAGTAATTCACGATGTCTGCCTGTTCATCATGTCTCATAATAGAGTTGGCTCATGCGACATGTCAAAGCAATGAAATGACAAGCCAGTAATATACCATGGTGCAATGTAAAACAGATGTCACCACAAAGGATGTTTTCATGTTAAATGAAACACACTAATTGGTTGTTCGATGGCTTCTCCTGGCAACTGGTTTTATGAGGGTTGGAATTTGTTTACTATCGTATATGTTACGATGCTTCATAACGCTGATCTCTGGTTTAGTTCTGTTCCAGTGACCACAGTTCATTTTTCTTTAGAGGTTTTACTGCTAGGTTCAAATGTCTAATGTCAATGATGAATAATGATCATCTACAGCAGAACCTAGAGCCTGCATGCCTGATGCCAGGAGTTTGAGTCTTGAAAGACCAGAAAACTGGTTCCTACAAGCCTTAATGATTAAAAATGTATACATATTGAAACTTAGGTAGCCATTCCATTAGTAGGGTACTAAACCAAGCGCCTAGACACTGTGTCAGTGTTTGCAGTTGAGAGAAAACTAGGTAAAGTAATTCAGTGTGTGCAAGATAGGAATATGGACAAATTAGGCGACTGGGCAGCCAAGTGGTAGATATGAGTCAATATAGACAACAGACAAGACAACCATGTCCAATATCAGGAAATTGTTGCTATGCCTGTAAGATACTGTCATGCATAAAAGTGGTAGCCTCTTTATAACTCAATTCAACTCTACCGCGAATATGCAGTGCTATTTTTTGGACCTGTTTATCTATAAAGAGTGCAGTGGTATGCTGCAAAATTAGTTACGTGAATGGAAAATTTTAGTTATGATGAAAGGTTAAAGAATTTAAACTTGTTTACTTTAAAAAAAAAGAAAAAAAAGAAAAGTGCCTCAAAAGGTATTTAATAACATTTATATACAGGACCAGTACAATCAGATTTCTGGTAATCTGTGTATTAAAAAAAAAACTTTATAAATTAAAAAAATACAAATATGCCACTTTGGACTCAATTAAGATTATTTTTCCTCTAAGGCTGAACCTAATGGACTTGAGTATTTTTTTCAACCGTTCTATGTGTGTTACAACATAGGGGCCGGCTTTGAAAGGTGTTTTAATTGTGGCACCAGTAACCTTTCTTTCTATTCTATCTATGAGAACAAAAGCTGTTCCTTTGCACAGGAAACAGACAGGAAGGAGTATAAAAGGTTGATATAGTGTGATAATATTGGCATTAATCACATTATGATCAAGGTATTGTGGGTAATTTGTCTGTTGGTCTGTACATCTGTAAGTATTCCATTCTGTGTTTACGTGTATCAGTTTGTCAGTCTTTATACTTGGATCTGTTTGCATTATGTATATCTATATGTGTCTGCATCAGTGCCTGTTTGTATATGTGTCAATATATATATATATATATATATTCTGTGTGAAGTTACAAAATATATGGTTGTCACGCCGTGTGTATGTCCATTTTACAACTTGGCTATATTGGACAAAATGCTGACATCTTTTCACAACTCCCATAAAGCAACTTGGCTATGCAATGCACACCATGTTTCAATCCGCAAATAATGCCTTGTCATATGCAGAACTGTGAATATCATGAAAAGCCCCCTTATGTACATAAAAAATAGTGGGTTTAAAAAAATGTGTGCTTATACATACATTTCACTGATCTTAATGATGTAAAAGTTTGGCTCTGGACTGAAAAATCAAAAGCAACTATTTACTGTGATTTTATTTGGGAAAAATGCAAAAATAATTATGTAACAGGCATAAAAAAAACTAAAATTTAACAACCATTACCTGCCTAAAAAAATCAGAGGGATGATTTTGATGGGGTAAAAGACAAGTGGGCCGCACAACGTAAAAGAAACACATTATTTTGCACTTCTTTATTATTAATCACAATTCTTAACATATGTAAATGAAGTGCACCCACTGTTTGCTTTCTCACTCTTGGTAACCGAATCAATAACTCTGTGGTTCGACTAGCATTCCTTTGTCCCAAAGCAGGCTGATCTATGCAGGCCACAAGTTGCCAGATACACACTGCTTAGCTCTCCAGAAGAGGCTGAGGTCTGTCTCACACTGAACCAAGACAGAGTCGAGCGAGGAGACGGTGATCCCCAGGTCTCAGCATGGAACGTGTTTTGTTTTTAATATTCACTCCCTCCCACTGCACGTCTTTGTTTAACCTGGCTCCTGCACCCGCTCTCTACTGGTCTTGAAAAGGAAGGGGACAAAAAAAAAAAATAGAAAACAACAACGATCCAAACCAAGCTTGGGGGGGCCATGTAGAAAAGTGGTGGTGGAAGAAGGCCTAAGCCCTTCTGGATATGAACCAATCATAAGACACCGTTACAGTAGACTGCTTAGCCATAACTCATGCGTAGCCAGTTTGTAGGCAGCCAGAAAAAATGATATTTTCATACAAAATGGCCAATGAATGCTCTTGGCAGAGTTCACAGACCCAATGCCAAGGGATATGAAGCGGGAAGAAAAACAAACAGCACATTGGGGGCTCATTTCCATATTAAACAGTGGTGCAGAACTCCAGGAAATCTTATTTTGTAGGAGTCAATGCCCAGATAATCTAGAAGGATGCTGACAGCCGTACAAAATCTACAAAGGCTGCATGGCTGAAAACATCCTCTTCTCAATGGCATTTTTAAAAATCGTGTTTCAGCCAAAACCACATGGATTTTGGATATGAAGGGTCTTTTTTTTCCCCCTTTGTAATTAAGACTCCAGCAGTGAGTGAGCCCCTTTCATTACAGAATTTATTTGATAAACAGTATCTATGCAATCTATTTAAGGGCTCAGTTGTTAAAAGACATGAGGGAAAGGAAAATGTCATATAATGCAAAAAGAGAACACTGAATATAGCATGAAGGTACAGTGTTAAATAAAGGGAAAGTGTAAAGTTATATCAAATATAAATCGACAATAAAGATAGCAGGAATGCATAAAAAGTGATCTCTCACTAATTTCTATATGTATTTCATTAGTAAACTATCACTGTTAATTGGTCTTGGTAAAGTGTTTTGACTAAAGTTTACAGCCAGCACACAACACTACACACACATTACATAAAGCCTGCACACATCAAATGCAAATTACATACATCCAGCAAAGACCACACACAATAGATACATCTAGCACACACACATTACACCTAGCCAACACACAAACACTGGACAGAGGGCTGGACACTAAACCCAAACTTTTAGCAAAATAAATCCTAATGGCAAAAATTAGGCAGGAATAGCTTGTTGTGACTATAGTTGGTATGGAGGTTTTTTTGTTTTGTTTTTTGAGGTCAGCTATTTTTGTCTCCATTTCATTCACATTTAATTTGGGAGAATTCAGAGGAATAATCCTTCAAATGTCCAGATCTAAGCAGGATCCCCAAACTTTCTAATTTCAAATTATTTTGTGTAAAGGGAAGTACTTTGTCATGATGGTAACACATTAAACTCTTTGGCACGTTCCTCATACCATTCATTAAGAATTTTTGCAGTGTGGCATGATGCATTATCCTGCTGAAAGAGGCCACTGTCGTCATGGAACATTATCGCCATGAACGGGAGTACATGGTCAGCAACAATCTCTAGGTAGGTGGTAAGTGTCAAAGTATGATCCACATGAATGCTAAGATCCAAGGTTTCCCCGCAGAACATTGCCCAGAGCATAACATTACATCTGTTGGCCTTCCTTCTTCACATAGTGCCATCTTTCCAAGTAAATGAAGGACATGCACTCGACCATCCACCATGTCTAAAATAAAATGCGATACATCAGACTAGCCAACCTTCTTCTATTGCTCCATGGTCCAGTTCTGCCAGTCACGTCTCCATTGAAGGCACTTTTGGCGGTAGACATGGGGTCATCATGGGTGCTCTGACTGGTATCTGACTGCACATATATATATATGTGCATTTTGCACCTATCCAGTTCACAGTAACAAAAAAGTTATGTAAGGGTTTTGCCTTACAAACTCCCAATTAAAAGTGCTTTCTTTGTTCCTTTATTGTTAGTGATCCCTCAAAAAAACATTCTTACTACAAAAAAATAATTTACAGAGAGCATTAATGTTAAGTGCAAATGTTAAAGTAAGTGAAAATGTTTAAGTATTAAATATCTTATTCCACATTTTTTAGACAGAGGTACGGTCGTATGACGCAATTTCATAGTTGCTGATTTTAGCCCAGGACCTGGGTCAAATACCCTCGTCTGACTTTGTTAAAGGTCTTGATAGGCTTTGTAGTAATATAGAATATACTTAAAAAATACTTGTTTTGGGGATGGGTATCAACAACATAACTTTGCTTTTGTCCATCATATCATGGATCGGCCCACTGTGTATGGGTTTATTCAATAAGCTTGGAATTAGTTTCTTAGCATCTTAAATATTACACTTTGCCAGAGAGCAATCTAAGTATATCTAGAGAATAAGTTTCAGACACATTGAATATAACATTTTGAACGTGGCATATGAGGTGTTTTGTTATAAAAATATGGCATGAAGGGATTTTACTAAGATAAATGTCAGACTGCCAACAGAGAATATTACAGCTGCCAACCAAGATTAACTGTTTTCTTTCTTTTGTTTGGTGAGGACTTGATCCTAACTGGAATTTGGTTTCCTCAGTGTAAAAAACTGCAGAGATAATTCACGATAAACATTGCTGTTGTAATAGAAATACATCGAAGTGATTTATTGTAAGCCTAACTTAATCATTTGCTGTTAATTTCATGAAACCCGATCAGCCCATTATCTGTACTAGAGAATCTCTAGAAAGCTTTGCGCCAAATTTCTTGCTTGCCAGAGGTCCTATGATATATTACCCAAATACATTGGGTGGGAAAAGTTACAGAATAACAAAGATGACATTGATTATGGTTAATGTAGATTAAAACCAGATAACACTTGTGGCTAATAGAACACTGTTAACAATACCTAGGTAATAAAAACATTTTTTTCCACTAACCCAACTATAGACATGTAAATACACTTTGCTCTCTGTATGATTTGGTGCATAGATATATGTATGATGATAATGATACATTACCATGAGCAGACATTGAGAACCATAAAAGCTTTAACCTATAGGGCATTATGATACATGATTATTATTAGTATTATTATTATGTTACATAAAAAGGAAGGATTGTTCAAAATTTAAAGCAAGCAATAATAACCCCCAAATTATATGTCAAAACTTTATCAAGATGGCGCCGATACCGACGCTCCACAGACACCTGAATCCCCAGAGACCGACATGCCGATCACACCAATCATGCTATAATCTATGCTGGACACAATTTCCTCCAAAATACAACTTACCTTGCAGACCTCCATTCAGGAATTCTGCAAAGATGTTCAAGAACTCGGCGTACGAACTTCAGCGATGGAGGAAAAGATGGCAGAATATGCTGAAACTCATAACGACCTAGCCACTAAAGTAGAGGATCTTATGGCCCAAGTGGAAACATACAAAAGCAAACTGGTGGATATGGAGGACAGAGGAAGGCGCAACAATATTCACCTCAGAGGCATCAAGGAAGATGTGGGGCCGGCTGACTTACAAGCCCACGTAATAGGCATGTTCAAATTCCTAACCCCAGACATACTGCCAGATATGATGCTGCTTAATCGTATACATTGGCTATACGAAACCCAAATCCTTACCGTCGGAGGTCCCACAAGACACATTGGTGCGTCTGCACTACGATCATATCAAGTACTCCTGAAAGAGAGTAGGTGCACCTTTGACGACATCTCTGCACATACATTGAGGACTCCGGGACAGCCACTTTCAATATAGGTGGGGATAACCTACCTAGCTGCTGATCCAAAGAAACAGAAAGCTGACCATCCTTTCCACGCCAGAAGATGGAATCTGTATCCTGAGAGAATGGGGCATTGCACAAAAGAACTCTCCTACCACCAAGACACCAATGAATAGACTCACCCCTGAATGGTGTCAGCCACGGAAATGAGAGCACAGGCACGAGAGCTGATCCAGCCTAATACTTATGGGGGGCCCAAAGCAGCTGCCCCGTGGGCCCCACCGCCTGCAATAAAATTTGTTTCGTTTTTTAAAAATATTTCCCTACCTAATGGGCCCGCGGTGCTAGTATTGCGGCTGCACCGGGGCCCGCACACTAAGGGGGCCCACCAGGTGGCCCATACCCTTAGGGCTGCTGAGCCAGCACCCAGTGAGGAGGGGGAGCAAGCAGAGCCAGACTCCCAACTCCCGACTACCCCAGCCAGCACACTGGACCCCAGGGAAGGAAGCCTCGTTCAAAGGTGTGCCAGTCAGTATGTCTGTCACAGTGTCAGTATGTCTGTCACAGTGTCTCTGTGTGTGTGTGTGTGTGTGTGTGTGTGTGTCAGTGTGTATCTGTATGTTGTCAGTATGTATATATCTGTGTGTGTGCCAGTGTGTATACCTGTGCATGTATCTGTATGTAGCCAATGTGTGTATCTGCATGTGTGTCAGTGTTTGTATCTGCATTTGTCAGGTTATATATTTGTGTGTCTGTATGTTGTCATTGTGTGTGTCTGTGTATCTGTATGTTGTCAGTGTATCTGCGTGTGTGTGCGTGTGTGCATCTGTGTGTCTGCATGTGTGCCAGGTTGTGTGTCTGTATGTGTGTGTGTGAATGTGTCTGTATAGCTGTATCTGCATGATTGTGTATATCTGTGTTTCTGTGTGTGTATGTGTATCACAGTGTGTGTGTGTGTGTGTGTTTGTGACAGTGCATGTGTATTTGTGCATAAATCTCAGCATTCAATACTACACGCAAATACACACCTGCATTCAAACTTCAACACTACATATAAAACACGTCTCTTTTTTTAAACAACAAAATTATATATAAACACATCAGTGTATTCATAAACTAACACTACACATAAATGCATACTTGCATTTAAATGCCATCTCCACATACAAACACACCCCTACATTCACACAAACATACTCCATACAAAAACATGCTTACACTCAAACACACAAATACTGCTCAGTGCTAAATACAACCCTGCATGCATGGGAAAATGGTAGCGCCCCAGCTGTCAAAGCATTGTTGGAGTTGCATGACAGATGGGGATCTACCTTTTTCCCCCTCTTGCCCAAAATAATTCATGCACCAGAGCCCTCTCAACTTTACGTCCGCCTCTGCGTTGGGGTGGGGGGCATGATTGCATGCCAGGGAGGGGACGACAGGGTTCAGGGGGCCCAAGCAAATGTTTGCCCAGGGTCCAATCCATATTAAAGACGGCCCTGGTGAAGTTAGAGTGATAGACAGCAACCACAGGTGAAGCCCAGCTCCCAGTGCTGCAGACAATACCAGGGAAACAGGGCTAGAACCCAAAATTCTGAAGTGGCTCAGATGCAGGGAAGATGTCTTAGGATACAGAAGAGTCTATACAGCTCCCATTTCTTAATCCAGAAGACATATTTCCAAAAAGTTGGAATAGGGGTCTTGTTGAAAACTATGCGGTAAAGCCATGAAATTGTGGAAAAGAAGAAATGCTTCCAACATTGTTCTGTTACTGTGGCAAAATCGGATTTTTATGCAATACCAGATATGTGTAAATGTTAACATTCCAATGTGTGTACTCAGCACGGATTATCTTGACTAATATAGGCCTTTTAGAATAGATACTTACAAATAGTATTTATTCGGAGAAAAGGGGAATACGTTTTTAATACTTCCCGTTTAAGAGCTCTCTTGTGCTGTTGAGAATATATAATGATAATGCTTCAACACATTAGTGCAGCTCACCCATTTTTGTTCAACACACCATGAACAAAAAGCAGACAAATATATAATAACTGAAAAAGTGGAGAGTTCACTTACATTGTTTTGTAGTTTTTTTATGAGATATTCTCCATGTTCGACAATGCATACTTGTAAAAAATAAAATGTGCAGTTGGTTTAACATTTATAGAGACTATTCTGTTAACTATAGTTGTTATACATACTCACATTTATTAGAGCTTATATACTATTTATAGTATGTTTAGCACATGTAAATCATATAGCTTGTCACCAACCTCTTTCATACTTAATAATCCAACTCTACAGCATTCAATAACTAGCAAACATAATTATATAGTTAAATAGGCTGATAAGAGACATGCATCCATCAGGTTCAGCCATTCTCACATCTGTTTTTGCTATGGACCCAAAAAGAAGGCAAAAAAAAAATCCAGTTTGAAGCGCTTTCTAATTTTGCAACAATCTAGGAAAAAATTTCTTCTTGACCCTAGGATGGTAGTTAGATCTCTCCATGGATCAAGAAGCTATTACTCCACAAATTAAAAATTGTATCCCTGAATATTGTTTTTACAAGTATTCATCCACTTACTGTTTAAATGTATTTACAGACTCTGATTAAACCACATCTACAGGCAGAGAATTCTACATCCTTATTGTTCTTACTGTAAAAAAAATATTTCATTGCCTTAGACTAAATCCCTGTTCTTCCAGTCTAAATGTGTGACTTTGTGTCCTATGTATAGTCCTGTTTATGAATAGATTTCCAGACAATGGTTTTATTGGATACAGAAATAGTATATTTAAAAACATATACCAGTGAGGGCGCCACTATCACAAATGTGGAAATATAATTACCATTCAGATGGTTTAATTTGGCATGTAATAGAAACATAAGAGAAAATATACATAGTGAAGTATTTAATGACAAAAATGAAAAAGTTAAAAACAATGGATACACTCACAAAATAAGTGGCACAAATAGAAATATATCTGTTTGTGCTAAAGAGCTTTTCAGCTACCAAAGGGCTAGCCAAGGGCTATTACATGCCATATTCAACCATCTGAATGGTAATTATATTTGCACATTTGTGATAGTGGCACCCTCACTGGTATATGTTTTTAACTATACTATTTCTGTATTTTGTGATTTTGTGATTTGGGAGTGATCCCCCATTTGAGTGGCCAGCCTGCACTTGTTAATTGCACTTTTTCCCCACTTACCGTCCCTTATTCTTTATAATGGTTTTATTGGCCCCAAATATATTTGTACAATGCTATCATATCCCATCTGAGGCCCCCTTATTCTAAACTTGTTAACTTGTTAAATTTTTTAACCGTTCTTCAGAACTGAAATCTTCCATTCTTATTAATTATGTAGGCCTCCTCTGCACTTTTTCTAGTGCCATAATATCCTTCTTTAGAACAAGTGCCCCAAATTTCACAGCACATTCAAGGTGTTGTCTTACCATTGATTTATAAAGAGGCAAAATTATATTTTTATCCTGAGAAATTGTTCTGGTACAATTCCTGAAAGAAAATAATTCTGAAAGATTAAAAACAGATGTTCACTTATTTCTACACTTAGCTCATGAAGTACTCGTGGGTGAATACTGTCAGGCCCCGGAGCTTTGTTGACATTAACTTTCTTTAGAAGCTGCTTCTGCTTTCTTGAGTCATCCAATCACATTTTTTAAAACGTTTTAATTTTTTTTAAAGCAATCACTTGCAAATCTCTTGCCATAGGTTCCTCCTTAATATATACAGAGGATGTTATTTAAAATTGCTGCCTTTGCTTGGTCTTCATTACATATCATATCATTTCAGTGTATTTACACTTCATGTTTTTGTTTATTTAAAATGTTTAGGCCATCTGGCCTTTTTGTATGCATTATTGTCTTCCTTATATTTTATATAGGATGCCAAAGATTAATCTTATTTAAATGCTTTAAATGTCCTTATGTTATTTTTATTTTCTTGGTTTGCCTTCCCAGTAAGCCATATTGGTTACAATTAGTTTATTTTATATGTATTATTCAATGAAGAAGTGTACCTTTTTAAATATTTGTTTAAACATATTCCAGTTATCCTCTGGGTTTTTTTTTTCACTAAAGAGTTTATGCCAGTCAATATGTTGTATAGCTGCCCTAATCGTATTGAAATTGGCCTTTTTAACATTATATTTCACTCCAATAAAATGAATAAAATTACCCTTACAGTGAATAAAATGTAGTCACACCGCTACTCCAAATTGACTTTCTGTGAGTGAAAGTTGCACAGAATTGACACGAGGCACCATGGAACTCTAGGTCTGGGCTGGCTTAAAACACCACAATGACACTGCTGAAGGTGGAGTTACACCTCCAGCAACACAGGGGTTAAATTCCGTATGTTCATTGTTTCAAAGTCAAACACTGCATATACAGACTCCAGACACCATGACCACTTCAAAACCCTTTAAAACGTTGATTAAGCATTGGTGTACGCTGACAGCACACATGGCAAACAGCAAAACAAAGCAACACATATTAGTAAAGAAAAGTAAACTGCGGATGTGAAGTCAAATAGAAATGTATATATACTATAAAAATTAGCACAATCTGTTATCCCTTCATAAATAAACTAATAATTTGAGGATTAGTACATTTCTGGTGAACTATCATAAACAAACGTCCGAGCTGGAAAACGCGATTAAGGGGCAAAGTTAGTTTCAAAATTTAAATGACATAATATTCTCCTCACGCACACTGCCTCATTTTTCTTCTTGCCTCATGATCCTCTCTGGTTGCACAAGGTCAGCCAAGGTACAGCAGTAGCTAAAGATGTGGAACTGCCGGGAACTGAAGCAAGGAACTTGAAGGCATTTGTTTGAGTGGGACTGGTCAGAACTTTTCTTTTTTTTATGCAGCTGAAAGATTTGTAAAGCAAACACACATTGAGAAAACATAGACAATGTATACTTTTAAATGCTTGACACAAAGCTAAACAGAGATTTGTAATAAAAATATACCTTCTGCAGCTTGGAGGCCCAAGTCACTTAAGAGAACATAAATCTCCAGGTATGATTTAACTGTGAAAATGAGCCTATAGCTCCTATGTCATTGTATTGGCTAACAATACAGGTTGCCATAAATGTGTTGCATTTCATAAATTACCTGTAATGGAAATATATTCAAAATGTGCACAAACTATCAGCGCATTCTGAAAATGGTGAAAAGGACTTCAGACACCCAAAGCATGTTAGCTTGCTAAAGTGCCTCATGTGTGAAGATTTTGTCCTCTTTTTTTTTTTTTTTTGTATTATGCTTATAGGCACATAGTGTTGGGTAGGCAGAGTTCTCCATTGTCTGTTTAAGAATTTGATTTAAAAATATTAGTTTAAAAGAATTTCGGACTCATGTTATAAATGAAACATGGTTATCAACCTGATGAGACTGGCACATAAAACTGTGCTACAATATTGTTACAAAACATTTGGCATCATCAATAGTATACATTTAAAATGAGGGGGTTGAACAGATAAAACACTCTGGTCTGCGGCCTTTTAAAAGCCGATTATTCCCGATGAATTTCCTACAACGGCATTTACATCCTCTTCTCAGTTGAGAAGGATGCCATCCTTTTCACAAAAATAGATACTAAAACTCTTCTGCAGGAGCTGAAACACCTCTTGTCTACAGAGATGGGGAAATTCTGAGAAGAGGTTCACACACTCTGGGGACGAGTGGAACAGGCAGTCGTGGATCTTGCTTAATTCTGGACTGTCACTGCAGATAGCCTTTCTAGCCTTAAATAATCCTGCAAATCTATGCACACCAGGATGATGGCCTAGGATGATGGCAGTCGCCGCAAGCACACTCAGTGGCATCCCTGACTCAGTTACTGTGGTGGAGCTGCCTGCTTATTTTGACAGACTCGACTATTTCTTGCCCTACTGCAGCGCAAATCAACATACCCCGTACTGGATCTTCAGGGTCTCTAACATGACAAAGACAAGGGGTCCTATCATGTGATTGCTCAACTGTCTCACATGCATGATAAGCTGGCCATGATGAAAGTTACCTGAGCCACTCCCTCACAACCGGTGGCGAGCAGCAAAGAGATGCTGGGAGTATGGCCAACTTGATGCTATGGTGATACAGTTGATGGTTCATTCACAGCTCTGAGACTTTTGATTTGTTAAATTCATTATTTATTTTGGTTTACTTTCCCTCCTCCCCATATTTAGCTTAGATATCAGCTTTGTTTATCCACATTGTATTTATCGCTGCATTTGAGCTTTTCTTAAAGTCTCAACATACCAAGAATGATGCTACACAGTTAGCTATGTATTTTGCCTAGATTATTTTTTGCACCTTTACATAAGCATCTCTGAGCAACCACTTTATAAACCTACATTATAATACATTCTGCCTTATGATAGCACTCGCAATTGGTTGTTGCATTTTGATTGGTCTCAATGTGCCTTAGGCTATAATGTATGCGTCTAGGAGTGTCTATTTGTCATTCACTGAAATTATGGCATACAGCTGCCAATCTTGATTCATGTAAACTAAAAATATGCAGCTTTTGCTTTTTTTTGTTTTATAGATTCATATTTATATATATATATATATATATATATATATATATATATATATATATATATCATATATAATGAGAATGTCTGAAATATAGAACAAAATAAGTGCATACATTTAATAATATAATGAGTGCTGGTTTCATTCATTTTGAATATCTGAAGGGCAATAAATAGAAGGACTTATAAATAGATTTTTTTTTAAGTTATGCTGCAGAGTGGTATACATCATCTTTGACATGTGAAAACTTTATCTTTAATATGAAGTAATACTTTTGGCTTAACGTTAGCTTTGCAGTTATACTTTGACAAATCCGACATGAAGTTGACTTCCTTTTATTTTATTTTTGTAAGACATACTTTTAACTAATATGGGAAATGTTTCAACTCCTAAGTCCTGCAAGGACACACCTGGAAATAATCTAAATGAGTTGACCCCGAAAATCATTATATTAACCCTTTAACCCCTTAACGACAGAGGCAATTGTCCAAGTTCTGAACCTAAACAAAACCTAGAATTTGAATATGTCTGTTCAACCATAATTTACTTTTCATATTAAATGCAGCCACATGTATTATATATAATTTGTTCAGGAGATATAGGACTTTAATTTCACATCAAATATTTATGTACGGAACACAATATAATATGAATAAAATGTTAAAAAGCGTGAGAAATTAAGAAATGTTTAAATTTTTTGCATTGTATTTTAACTGTGAATGTCATAATATGGTTAGGTTTAACTGAAATAAAACACACATTTGGATGCTGTGAGGTGCCACAAGTACAATTATGCCCCTCATGTACAGGTTTTATGTTGTTTTGGAAAGTTACAGGGTCACATATGAGGATTGCCCATTTCCGTTTTACACATTGAAATTTGCCAGATTGGTTTGCTAAAACTTTGAGACTGTATGACAGCCAGGGACAGACTGGCCCACCAGGATACCGTGAAATTTCCCGGTGGGCCGTCGGCACCTGGGGCCGGGCAGACAGCTGTCTGTGCTGGCGGCCGCAGGGGGAGCTGTGATGTGCCGAATGGGGAGCTGTGTTGTCTCTGCTCCCCCGCCCTCGCGCGCTACTTAATGAGACCAGGGCTGGAATATGATGTCATATTAGGGCCCGGTCTCATTAAGCTGCGCGCTGGGGAGCAGAGCAGAGACAGCACAGCTCCCCCTGCGGCCGCCATCGTAGCTCCCCCTGCGGCCGCCAGCACAGACAGCTGTCTGCCCTGCACGACCCCCTGGCCGGTCGCCTGCAGGTAGCAATTATGTGTGTCAGTCTTTCATGGTGTGTGTCTGTCAAGATGTGTGTGTGTGTATGTGTCTATCTGTGTCATGGTGTGTGTGTGTCTGTCAAGGTGTGTGTGTGTCTGTCATGGTATGTGTGTGTCTGTCAAGGTGTTTGTGTGTCCTTCATGGTATGTGTGTGTGTCATGGGGTGTGGGTGTCTGTCATGGTATATGTGTGTGTCTGTGTCTGTCATGGTGTATGTGTGTGTCTGTTTTTAAAATAGTGTTTTTACTCACCTTTCCCCCCCCCCCCCCATCCCGTGCTGGTCTCCCCTCAACTGGCCCTGCCTCTATGGCTGAGATAATCAAGCCTGATGATCTCAGCCAATCCAATGCTTTGCCATATATATATTACTCAATCATCTGGGGTGGCAATAAACAGCCTTACATATTACACGCGACAATATATGGCACAATGACTTAAGGGGCTAGCATAGATTTTTTTTTCCAGGGCTGCTTTGTATCCCCAGTCCAGCCCTGATGACAGCCCAGGAATGAAAATTACCCCCATCATGGCATACCATTTGCAAAAGTAGACAACCCATGGTACACCAAAATGTGGTATGTCCAGTCTTTAGTAGCCACAAATTCTGGCTCAAGTTAGTGTTCATATTTGTTTTTGCATTTTTCACACAAAACTGCACTTTCACTGATGATATCATCATCATTATACTCATATTTACTTTGTATGTCTCACGAGTATAACAGTACCCCCTATGTACAGATTTTATGGAGGTTTGGAAAGTTACAGGATCAAATATAATGCTTGCTAATAAAGTTCTCTAATATTTCTGCCTGGGATGTCAGAGGTCTACCAATATATAAATAATATATAAAACAATATAATTATATATAGTAATAACCCTTGGATGTTAGGCTAAGGTAAAATCCCCAGGACGTACTTGAAAACCGGAGTAATCTGAATGTACCTTTCCTGGTTAAATACTTTGTTATTATTATTATTATTTATGAATGTTATATAAATACACATAGAATGTATAAATATAAATAAACTTTGACATTTATATATATATATATATATACATATATAAATATATAATACCGTACTTATATATGTCTATCTTATATATATATAGAATTTCATTCTAAGTGTATTTTGATATCAGTTATATATATATAAAATCTTGATTGACAGATTGCACTCACAGGACTTGTACTCGTGTTAATCAATGCTGCATTCTTTGTGTAGTATGTACAGAAATGTAAGTCGACATTTCAGTCCTAAACAGAATAAGATGTTCTGTGAGCTGACTTGGATTGGCGGCATTGGCTGCAGGGGGACTGGTTGTCAGGCAGTGCCCCAATCAGATGTGACGAGGAGGGTGAGTATTTGTGCTGAAGGGAGGATCAAATCATTAGGGTGTACTATGCCAATGTCCTCTTGAAAACTTGTTAAGAGTTCACTGAATACCTAACTTGAAAACATGGTTCCCAGCTATGTAAATCAAAGTATTATTGTTATCTATAGTTGTAATAATTATAGTAACAGAAGCACAATACAGTTCCTAGTTACTCCGCTTCCTGTAATGCAGCAATTAAATTTGTCTTCTGTGTCTCTTTGCAAGGTAACCTAAGTCTCGCCATCAGTGTCTCACTTACCTTATCCCAGCACTGGCTATTTTTCAGCCTGCTCAGAAGAAATATGATTATAGAGTGAATTAGAATTTTTGCAGTATCTTCAATGATAAAAGTGTTTTGTTTTTATGGTCAAATTGGTGAGACCAGGTGAAGAACTCAGTATGAGAGTTAGCCACCATAGCAACTTTGAGTCAACTGTAAAATTAGATGCAGCTATAAGACGGTCCATCAGTGCTGTCAGTGTATTCCTGGCTGTCTGTACTAACTTTTTAAATTGTGTGATATTCGTTTGCACATGGAATTATCTCTCTCTTAGATGGGGTTATTAACTAAACACTGGATTTTGTAAAAGGCTGAATTCCGACCGCATTGGCAATTCTCACATTTACTAAAGCCAAATGTCGGAATTTGGCTGGTTCAAGCATTTGCCTGGATGCATTCTCTGTCCGTATTAAAATCTGATTACAATCTGTGAATATACCATTGCAAGAGGATAATGAGGCACTCAATATAACAATACTGCAATACAATACAAAATTAATTGCTGGTGCCATTTGGATAAGACATTGCAATAAATTTTCATGCATCTTCACAGGAACGTTTTTACACATATGTAATAAGCCTGAACTCTTATTCAGTCCAAAGAAAATATGCTGCTGGGAGAAAATTGCCCTTAGAACATTTTGCTCATCCCTCTTATAGGTTATATATATTACTAAATCATTAGCAGCTCTAACCTTTCATCTTCATTTGCATGCATTCATAGTATAAAAACTGAGAAAATAATGACCCGATTAAGTCAGAATGAGTGGATCTCTCAACATTCTGTCATTTTTTGCCTACTGTGAAATGTCTTCAGTGTTGGTATAGCCAGTCATTAATCTCAAATTACGATTCAACTTACAATTGATAGGTGATATTTATGGCGAAAAATTGCACTTTAACCTTATCTAACCATATCGTCTGTTTCTGTATTAATAAGAATTTATGTCCTGAATCAACAATTAATAAAAGTATGCCCTTTTCTTAGTCAGTTTTTCCCTTGCGCAGGAATTTAGCAGTTTATGGGGCGTCCCAACAGTAAAAGGGAAAAGGGATCAGATTCCCTTAACTAATAACCACGATTGGAAAAAAGATATGCATTTGTCTCCAGTTGGTGTAAATGGCCCTTAATGCATGTATTGTTACTTTCTGTGTACACAAGATAAAATGGAAAAAATGGTGTAACGCTGTTAACACAAGTGATCAATGTCTCACTCAAGCAGTTCATTATGCAATTTCAGAACTCAGATACAACTAATATAATAACATTTATGTAGCACTTAGTGGCAATGAAACATCCCTATTAGTAACTAGATTTAAAGTGGCACGGTTACTAAATTTCCTTACATAATCCAATAATTATATTGATAGTACCTTAATCTAGCCACGCTCTAGTAAATTGTAACTGTAATTATTTATCAGTTGAAGAAGTGACACTTTTTCTGCGTGGAGGTGGCCATCTTGCATAGTTGCCAACTGTGCTGTCTTTGCTGGGACAATCCCATGTATTGGGGCTCCTGTTCCGCAATCTTCCTGACAATCAGAATGAGCCCCAGTTTGGAATTAATTTTCGAGTTTAGTGCATAAATCCCATTGTGATTTATAGAGAAAGAATGTACAAACAAGTATGAGGTGGTAGCTGATTAAGCAGGAAAAACATTGAGGTACACAAAGGGTAATGAGGGAACTAATTTCACTGTTATTTGGAATTACCTGCTAATCAGGCTCTCCAGAACAGGCATGCAGGTGGTGGAGAGGTTTTAATGGACATTCCGGACCCCTAAAGCACTTTAGCTTGCTGAAATGCTTTACGTGTAAAGAGTGTGTTTTCATCTTACAAAAAGAGCATATTTTAATAGAAATTGGCACATTTATAAATGAACATTGTTATGCCCTCTGGGTGACGATCATAAATTCGACCCTGTTACTTCCTGGTTTGGTTATCAGTGGAGCTAAACTCACGAGGCAGCAATTGCCCAGAGCACCTGTCTTGCAAAGACTTCTCATTGAGCTGCATTGGGAACTCTGTGATTGGACAGTCACATAAAGTCTGGGTTAGGGAAGTAGATGAGGGCTTGAAAGGCTTCAGACAAGAGAACTGAATCTTTTGCAAGCTGTTTTATAAATGGTAGCAATGTAAAAATACACAATAAAATGCACACGTTTTGATATAGACTGTAAGAACCTGCAAGCACCACCCTCATTTAGTGTTATTATGATATATAATATTTACTGTGTATGTATTTTTGGGATTATCAAGCCCCTTGTATTATACCATGCTGGTGAAATAGTCTGAGCTTTATAAATAAACAATACAGGTTAAGTAATTACATTAAGGGCAGCTGTAGAGACACATTGACAGACATACTGACACACGCACATACACTGGCAGGCATACTGACTCACACAGACGCAAACACTGACAGACATACTGACATACACACAGAAACTGACAGACATACTGACACACGCACATACACTGAGAGGGATACTGACACACACAGACGCAAACACTGACAGACATGCTGACATACATATTGACAGACATACTGGCACACCGACACTGACAGACACACTAACACACACACACATACACTGATACACACTGACAGACAGACATTGACACACACATACTGACAGACATACTGACACACACACCTATACTGACAGACACACAGACAGACATACTGACAAACACACAGACAGACATACTGACAAACACACAGAGAGATATACTGACAAACACATTGACACATTCACACACGATTTTAGGGTCCCACTCCCGTTTCCTACCTTAAAGGGTGGCTTCCCTGGTGTCCAAAGTAGTGGCTGAGGCTATTGGGGGTTGCTGTTGGCAATATCGGCGCAGCACCCCTCCTCTCTGCCTCCCTGGTGTCTCCCATGCGGCTCTTTCTGGGAGGAAGTGACTCACGGCAGTCACTTCCTCCCATGCTGCCAAAAAGCAAGTGGGCCAGTTGTGCTGTTAAAGGGCCAGAGTGCAGCCAGGACCCTGCTTACAAATGCCCATCGGGTGGCCCTTAGTGCATGGGCCACCCGGTGAGCCTCCTTAGTGTGCGGGGAGGGGAATAAGTAGTTGAGGGCAGCGGGGCCCACAGGGCAGCTGCCTCGGGCCCCCAGGAGTAACTGGGCCCAGGGCAGCTGCTCCGTTTGCCCCGCGTTAAAGACGGCCCTGCCGATGGGATGTAATGGGGGAAGAATGCGACTGTGGTACTCGATGTGAGTTTGAGGAGGGATGTAGTGGGGAAAAAGTTGGGAAAAACTGATAAATCTGGTGTATTTTCTTTTTTAAATGATGGTTAAAGCCCAAAAGGAACTAATGGGAAAAAAATCTGACAGGTTTAGTAAATTGTTTCAAATATTCTTAGAAAATTAGATTTAAAAGTATTAGCAATACTGGTAACGCTGATAAATCTCCCCCAAAGTTTCCCTGGAATTTTTTTTGCATATGGTGGCTGCTATGATTTTAACACTCATTAGAATTTTCTGACAGTTATTCAGCAAATAAGACTATATACATGGCATTTTTCCAGCCATTCAGGATATGTAATTAATTTTGTATCTCTAGTGGTTCCACTCGGGTGTTGCAGGGAATTGACAAGGGAATTAAAAAAAACATTTTTGTCAATCTTTCTTTTATTGAGGCAGTTTAACCCCTTAAGGACACATGACATATGTGACATGTCATGATTCCCTTTTATTCCAGAAGTTTGGTCCTTAAGGGGTTAAAGGATGTTACAGAAAGAAAAAAAAAAGAATAGGCAGTTTTACTAAGTAGACAGATATCCCATTTGCAATATAAATGTACAGTTACAGAAACTCCATCCTCATTTTATATTAACAACATCAAAGAAAACATGCTAGTTAGTAACTTAAAGAGAAATGTCGCCGAGCAGACATATATTGGGCAATTGCTCGCTTTCAATCTTAATCTATATCTAGGTATGCTGACATGTCGTACTCAGGGATCTGGTATCATGCGTTACGCGACATGGGGAGTGCTATATAAGAGTATCGCAGCAGGTCAGACTGGATGTATTCGAAGATAAATTATAGCTTGAACAGAGCTAGCTAGTAGAAATATACCACTGGAAAGGATAACACATGTAAGTCACTGCACCACACAACATAGAACATTGTAATAAATTTGGGGTGGATAAAGGTAACCACTATGGGCTAAATGAGCCTGGCACAGACATGATTGGATCTAGTAATGGTATGCCCCCGAGATGGCATGGCATGCTGCAGGCGACCCCAGCAAGTCCCGGTTTAGCTGATTCACAGGCATGAGAAGCGTTAATTTGCAGTGGAGCAGTGTTCAGAGGTGGCTGCACCCTCAGAACTTCCAGTTGAGGCAGCATCAGTGCTCCGCGGCTCTCCAGTTTTGCCCAATAGTGATGGAAATGCTTGTCGAGCCGCTGTAAGAATTGCTCCACAGAGCTGTGAGGAGCCATCGCATGCCGCACATGCGTTGCCTCTCGAGAGCTAGGCGCCACCGCCATCTTGGTTCAGTCCACTGTGCACGAGGCTTATGCAGATTAGCGCTTTCAAAGTGTGGCTAGGCCCAAACTCAGATTAGGAGGTAACGGTAAGTGTCGTGGATGCAGATCCAGGTAGTCCAGTCCCTGCTGGTCCAAGGAGTGTTTCGGGATGCATCAGTGGCAAATGAGCGGAGAGATCGTCCGCCTCTCCCCAGACACTTTGCAGCAGGCCACAGCCCTGGATCTATGGTCCTCGGTGGATGGCAGACTCCGGCAAAGTCTTAGATTGTTCCTCTGGGCACCCCGGAGTGTGGTAGTGCCTGTCGGTAGGTTGATTTGCTGGTTAGCTGGGGTTTAAACCCCTTTAAATCTGCTTAGTTTGCAGGAGCAAGAGACCCACACGTCTGCTCTGCTTGATGGCTAGGCTCTGCCTCCCAGGAATTTTCCAAAATTAGGCTAAAAATAGTTGGTCAATTAGCCAATTTTGTGAACAAATTGCTACACGCTACCAAACCTCTGAGAAAGCAAAGGCTAGCGTGAAAACTTTTACTCCATTTTTATAAATATAAAACACTTAGCAGATTTAAAAAGCAATCAACACACAGTATAGACAGTTTCTAAAGTTCTGTACCTATATACACAGGCGATTTGTAACAACCATACACACTAAATCTAGGCCTTGTAATATACAGCTGTGCATTTTATGTCTCCATCTTTTTTTCATTTGCATTCATTTTATTTTTACTGGGGAATGTTTTAGCATTCTGTAATCTTTCCCTTGAAGCCTATGAAGTAAGACTTTAGATTAGCTATAAATCAGGACGGTATGTATTTTTATATGACCTGGCAAAGCAATTCATTTTATTCATAGCTCACGATTCTGCAATCTGTGTTTAGATGACGCTCTCAGTTTGGATCAGGAGTGCTGTTCAGTGCATGCCATCATTTACAGGGCTCCAGAGATGCTACTGGTGTAACATGGCAGTAATTATTCATAAATTCAGAAACCAATCCAAAGACTAATGTCTCTGTTTATGTTGGCAGATTGTTGGCTGCGATCATCAGCTAGGGAGCACTGCAAAGGAAGACAACTGTGGTGTCTGCAATGGAGAAGGGTCCACATGCCGTTTGGTTCGAGGACAGCACAAAGCACAGCTCTCGGTAAACAAAAGTAAGTTTCTATAAGGCAGTACATTTTATAGAGGTAATTCATTTCTACCTAATATTCTCTGTTTTTATTACAATTCAGTATTTTTTTGGTATTCATAATAATAATGTGGTATTGTTGGCGTACATGCTATTCAAATAGATCATTTACAGATTCTAAAATAAATGTTTAACTGCTCATAGAAAAAAAAAAGGTATTGCTTTTTTCAGTATATAAAAGTTTTAATCTGAAAAATTAATACATAGAATACAGTGGTTTTAGTGGTTATCACAAAAAAAATTATTTGGGTGCCACCTGCCATTTTCAAGAGGTTTGACAAAAAAAACTAAAACATGGCTCCATGGCTGTAAGCTTGTAGGGTGTTATGCAAGGACCTTCAGCCTACCATTGACATCCAAGGTTGGAAAGGGTTAAGAGTTACTCCAAGCCTAAAATTCTCATTTGAGTATTCCATTCTATATGATTTAATTTATCACTGGCACTTATTGTTAAAACAAATGTAAATTAAAATAAAGGCATCATTCTGCGTCATTTCTGCTCATTTTGATATCCAATCAAATGCTTCTCATAGAAGAGCATTGTTTGACCTTGGGTGTATCCACAACAAATGCTGTGACCCGTCAGGGAGATAATTCTGATCAAAACTAAGTACACCCCACATGCGTGCTATGTGCATGTTCAAGAGTGGCAAGATGAGCTGTCATTCATTGTAGCCAATGCTTGCCCACTTTCAATCCAAAAGCCAAAGAATGGAAGGACAATGAATGGCATTGAGGCTATCACATAGGGAAGAGATGCAGATACTTTGCTAGGGCACATTGAACAGTGTATTAGACTGAATGTGCAAGCCTTAAAGCTTCACATTGCTGGTAAAGAAGCTAATTACGTATATTGGCAGCACACATCACATGCTGACAATGGAGGTTTGTATGCACAGAAATAACATTAGGTACAGAGTTCTAGGCTGACTAAATGCTACACTATATCAGCAAAGTTGGAATATACACTGCCTGGCCAAAACAAAGTTGCCACCTGAATTTAACTAAGCAAATAGGTAAGAGCCTCCTATTGGATAGTTACTGCATGGGCGATTATCTTTCAGCTGGCAACAAGTTATTTAACCCCAACTGATGCAATGAGTAACTTTTCATTTCTTAAACAGCCATGTCGAAAGACACATCCTGTGGTCATGGAAAAGGTGTTAGTCTGTTTGAGAAGGGTCAAATCATTGGCATGCATCAAGCAGAGAAAATATCTAAGGAGATTGCAGAACCTACTAAAATTGGGTTAAGAACTGTCCAACGCATTATTAAAAATTGGAAGGATAGTGGGGAACCATCATCTTCAAAGAAGAGAGGCAGATGAAGTGATGCACCCATCATGCCTAGTGCCTACAGTACAAGCCTGTGGGGGCAGTTCTATGATCTGGGGTTTCTGCAGTTGGTCAGGTCTAGGTTCAGCAGCATTATGTACCCAATGAATGAGCTGACTACCTGAATATACTGAATGACCAGGTTATTCCATCAATTGATTTTTTTTCTTCCCTGATGGCACGGGCATATTCCAAGATGACAATGCCAGGACTCATCGGGCTTAAATTGTGAAAGAGTGGGTCAGAGAGCATGAGACATCATTTTCACACATGGATTGGCCACCACAGAGTCCAGAATTTAACCCCATTGAGAATCTTTGGGATGTGCTGAAGAAGGCTTTACGCAGTGGTCAGACTATCCTGTCATCAATACAAGATCTTCGTGGAAAATTAATGCAACACTGGACAGAAATAAATCTTATGACATTGCAGAAGCTTATCGAAACAATGCCACAGTGAATGCATGTTGTAATCAAAGCTAAAAGCGGTCCAACAAAATTTTAGAGTGTGTGACCTTTTTTTTTGGTGGCTACTTTTTTTTTGCCAGGCAGTGTATTTGTACAGGCAGCATTTCAAACATTCCACAAACAGATTTATTACAACATGACCGCTTCTAAAAGCAGAAGTGATTATGTGACTTTTATGCAAACTTTTTGCCTACATAACCCGTATTGGCCAGGTTTCCAAATGACTGTAAACAAAGTGTAACCTTGAAGACGTGCTAGAGCACTCAGTGGTGCACAAATGGTTTTATAAACCAGTGTGAAGGTTTGTAACCTGCAAATCTCATATGTCCACTTTTACTTGCCATAGCAGAGTCTAAATGCTTGGGGATGGAATCTTGTGCAATACTAATAAACATACGTTGTGCCACCTCAAGGACATTTTACTATGAAAACTAAATAGACTTAGTACTTTGTCTATTACTAAGTCACTCATTTTAGGTTGTTAAGCTATTTTCCCTTGCATATCCATCTGGCTGTAATTCTCCTTTAGTGTAGTTTATTTATGCTGATGTGTGACCGAGGGAAACCGTTGCCATCTAAGGTGTGTTTAGCCACAAGTATGCTTCCTCGAAAGCATTCCAACTCGCCCCGCTGATGGACTTCCACATCTGTTTGTATTCCCACTAGAAATGGTTTGATGTGAACACACAAGTTCTGCTGAGTTTGCAAACAATTTGCAAACCATTTTATTGAGTTTATTTTAGTAAAATAATAACTTACACATAATGTGGTGCATGAAATAATTATCCGTAGAGGCTGAAATCAGATGTAATGTAGAACTGGATTCATAAACAGAGGTTTTGGGCAAACTCATGTCTTAAGTATCAAAAGATGTATACCAGGAATAGGAAATCATGGTCCAGATGGAATGTAACAGTAAAGAGTGAGATCTGTGAAAGTGACAGTGAGGTTAATTGGTGTGTTAATGAAGGTAATACATATTAAATCTCCCTTTGATTTGTTTTGTTTTGGAAAGAGCTGTTTAGGTCTTGAAAGTAAAATATTCTGTTGGGTTAAGGACATATTTTATCAACATCAAATGCGTTTGGAAGGGAAGAGATTTAATTATAGGACAACATTAGTTTTAACTAACAAAATGTAGCATCTGGCCAATTTGTTGTTGAACGGATGGTTTCTCAAAAAGTGAAAAGGTATACAAAAAAATCCAATTAAAATGGGTTAAACATTTCTGTTCGAATGTATCTGCAATGAGCCACTACGCACATATGCACAGAGCCAGCAGACCCAGCTTTACCAGGCTGACCCACTGCTCAGGTCCTCTCCTCCTCTTCCTTCACATCTTTGAACTGTAGCTTAGACAGTGAACAAGCAGCATCTCAACTTTTTGTGTTGTTATGAACTACAATTTGTCCAAATTTGGGCTGATCAGGTGATCATTTGATTTCCCGAACTCCGTGCCAAAATTGAGCTGAATCACAAACCGAATTAATTGCACAGTGGATGGGGCATGTTCATTTGGATTCATGATTATGAATTTTGCCTGTGTCACTCAAAAATACATGATTAATAGGGAAAAAAGCTGATTGATGGCTAGGATACAGGCACTAAATGTTAATTTTATTCACAGATCAAGTGAGTAGTGAGCAATAAAGGGAAAAAGGAGGAGCAGAAAAAAAAATATATTTAATAAATATGTTGTTACAGAGATCACCTCTGTCGGATACATTCAGCTACTTTTGTTTCACTTTGATACTTTGGTTTATGCAAACCCATTCTACAAGTCATTCGTATATACGAATGACCGACCACCCGGCCCTTGGCGTGTGCTGCTAGTTAACCCCATTGACCTCTAAACCACCGAAAGAACCGACGAACAGCGGACCACCCTACCCCAGTGTCATGGAGTAAGACTTCGGGGTTAAGTTCTCAGCAGTGAGGAGCCTGACTCCACCCCCCTCTGACACAGCTCTGACAGTATTTAGGGAGACTGGGCCAGAGGGAGGGGGCTTGGTGATTGATTGTTTGAGCTAACGTGTGAGTTGCCTCTGTGGAGCTCCATAGGCTCAGCTACTGGGAAACTTGGACCAGACAAACCCTTCCAGCCTTTGAGCAAATGCAAGGATTGCTGCAAGCCATAAAGGATTACTGGAGAAAGGAAACTTTGCTACTTTACAAGTGGACAATATGTCTGGACTATTGGAGGACTACCCATATAAACCTTAAGTATATCTTTCAGCTAATTGATTACAAAATCATTTATTCTATGAACTGTTTCTTGCATTGCAAATACTTCCATTGCTACAAGTTACTAATCTCATGAAGGACAATTCCCATCATGCTTATTCACTATGAACTGTTTCTTGCTCTGCAAATATATTCATTGCTACAAGTTACTAATCTCATGAAGGACAACTCCCATCATGCTTATTCACTATGAACTGTTCTTGTTTTGCAACTATTCTCAGCTAATTGATTATTGTTCCTATTGAAGATTATTCTCATGAACTAATGTTACTTAATGCATCTCTATGAACTAAAGTTATTTTGCATCTCTGAAGAAATACTAAATACTGAACTTTGTGTTGTTGAATTACTTGCAATTCTTATTATTGGATTATTGCCTGAATGCAATTCATTTAAGTTTAACTCTTATTAAAACTTCGGTTGAATCAAGTTACCAGTGATTCTCTCTTTTCTTAAAGCTACAGTATTGATACTTAAGGATTCTCCATTTCTTTACTATTGTAATTAGGGAGTTTACAAGCTGCAGTTGAGTTCCAACCCAAATCACCCCTAGTAGCGTAACACCCAGGAGTGTGCCGATAATTAACCTCCCGGGAGCTGCGGTTTGTGGTTAACTGCAGCCTAATTGGCTGTCATCAGGGTGGTCACCATTCGTATACAATGAACCGAATGGAGTACCGAACCACCTCACGAAAGAACTGTCTGACGACCACCTAGATACTGGCGTGTGTTGCCAACTAAGCTGTGGTTTCTGCGGTTAACCGCACTCTAAGTACTTATCCGAAGGTGGTCACCGTTCTTATGCCGAACACGAGGCGGCGGCCATCTTTGTGTCGTCGAATGCTCAGCGGGACCTAGGTATAAGACTCCTGGAACTATAATCGGCTACTGATTTATACGAATCCTGCTGAGGTGCCGTTATCCTATCCATTCGTACAAAAATCATACGAACAGACTTTACTTTCGTGACTCTTACACGCCATTCGTGAGATCTGAGTGCCATTCGTGAGATCTGAGTGCCATTCGTATATTTTGTGCGCTGAGATCTGAGCTAGCCAAAGAATGGTCGAATGGGCTATTTTATTATTAAAATATAAAAGTTATGTATTTTTATGTGGAGAATAAAACGTTGTATTTTCATGTACTTGGTGATAATTAGGTTAGTATAACCGTTGGGACCAATTATCTCCAAGGAAGGGGGGAGTGTTTTCAAAAGATGCACTTTATCCTTATTGGTTGGGACTTTGCATTGTCCTCTGGCTTGATAACTTATATAAATTGCCATGCATGAGTGCCATTTAAACAGTTAGTTTTACCCTCAACTCGCAGCCTCGACTCGTGTTGTAGGGAACAGTGTATCCTAGCTTTGCTATAGCTAGTGGGATGTTCTACACTTCCAGGAATACCATTGTATGCTGATCGGAGCGTCTCTCTCTCTCTCTCCAAGTTCAGGAACCAGGATATCCAAGCGGTCGAACTTCCAGCTAGCCTGGAGGCAACTGTAACCTATGTTATATATAAATATCATTTTTTTAACTGATCCTCCTGGTTACTTTTTGTCACTTGATGTATAAATCAAATGGCAGGAAAATGCTCCTATCAGTGTACTTCTAAATATATACATAATATTTATATTATTTATATATTTTACAGTACACTGACCCATTTTCATGCCATTTTGATTCATCTGGTTCATTTCTCAAATTGTTTTTTTTTAATTGAAAATCTTACAAGCCGAACTGCCACATGACCAAAAGACCCGAAATTGGTCCTTTCTGTATTACTATTTTTTTTAATGGTTTGGCCAAAACTGAGTTTCTTGTCATGAACTGGTCTAGCATAATTTACTTCTCACTACCATGTCAGATGGTAATGCATGATATCAAACTTGCTTAGGGTAACCGGTAGCCACTGCAAGAAGCTTATTCAAATTCAATGTCAGGGGTGAACTAACAGGTATGCAAAGTCCCCTCACCTCTGAAAGCAGGTTAACTCTCTAATTGCAGTGATTGTTTTTGTAGCTGCCCATACTACTAATTTGTTAAAGGGACACTATAGTCACCAGAACAACTACAGCATATTGAATTTGTTCTGGTGAGTTGAATCATTACCTTCAGGCTTTTTGCTGTAAACACTGTATTTTCAGAGGAAATACAGTGTTTACATTACAGCCTAGTGATAACTTCATTGGCCACTCCTCAGATAGCTGTTAGAGATCCTTCCTGGGTCATGGCTGCCTAAAATGCATCCAAACATTCAGTGTCTCCTCCCTCTGCTTGCAGACACTGAACTTTCCTCATAGATATTCATTGATTCAATTAATCTCTATGAGGAGATGCTGATTGGCCAGGATTGTGTTTGAATCATGCTGGCTCTGCCCCTGATCTGCCTCTTAGTCAGTCTCAGCCAATCCTATGGGGAAGCACTGTGATTGGATCAGGCCACCACTTCTAATGATGTCAGCAGACTGCTTGTTTTTCTGAGTCTAACAGCATGCAGAGCTACAGCTTCAGGCTTGAATACAGTAAGATTTTGCTATATTTATGGAGGCATGCTAGATGGTGGGGGCTAGATGGTGATTTTAACACTATAGGGTCAGGAATATATGTTTGTGTTCCTGACCCTATAGTAAACCTTTAACAGTATGCATGGCTGTAACATGAAATCAACATGTATCTCTCACCAGCTCACATTTAATTACATTCACCCACAATACCTTCTGTCACATACTCCCAATCTATTACATGCCCTCACCCAGTCACATTCATCCAGCCACACACCCCATCATATACCTACATAAAGTCACATGCAGCCACCTACCTTCACCACATTCATCCCAGCCACTGATTTACACATATCTACCAACCAAGTCACATTCACCCACCCGTTCATATGCTTATCTGTAGCCACACTCAACCCTCTTAATTTTTTTTTTTAATTTTCTCTCCTTGTCCTACCTTTGAGTTCAGGGTCAGTCTGGGACAGAAATTTTGTCTAGGCATTAAACATCTGAATGAGCCAGTGGGATGGGCAAGAGCCAGAAAGTAGGCATGTTGTGTCATCACCAATGAAGAAGAACTCCCCCCTCCCCTTTCCACAACCCCCCACCCCTATAAAGGGAAAGTCTTATGTCAATGCTCTTCCAGGGAAGCCTATGCACAGATGAAGAACTCTAGCATGAGAAATGGCCCAGTGTTTGTTTTGCACAAAGCAAGTGAATTAAATAATACACTTTGTTTTTTGGTGACATGTCTCTTGTGTCTCCATAAGTGGGATATGTAATATTGTGTGTTTTATGAAGGATTTATGACAGGTTTATGAATGATGTATTGTCTCTATATAGGAACGATAGTGTGTGTGTGTACTGTAGTTTGTCTATGTGTAGGGGATCAAGTGTCTATGTGTGTATAGAAGATGAATGTGTGTGGGGCATTACAGAGGTTGTATTGTGTGGGGACAAAATTATGGTTTTAAAAAGTGTGTGCCTGACAGGGGCAGGAGAAATAACTAAATTGGTTTCTTAAAATTTACAATATTGTCTGTCCCCCATACATAACTCTTGTGGGCCAGTGGGAGAGTTTAGTGTGCATCTCCGCTGAACACTGACTAAATGCATGCCTCCTGCTAGCTCTGGCACTGTGTGATATTGGAGCATTGTAATGGTAACCTAGCGGAGGTGCAGGCTAGAGTATCACCATGGTTTTAACATGCAAAGGACTGGTATGGAAGATCTTTGAATTCCCTTGTCTGTTGGCCTTGGCCATCAAGGCCCACCAGGCATTTGCTCGGTTTGCCTGATGGCCAGTCTGACATGGTGGAGACTTGCTTTTTAAAATCTTTATCTATGCCTGTACTCTTTATGCCTCTCGCTATACTCCCTACCCCATATGTCTGTCTTAATGCTTGGCATATTATATTTCTCTACATGACCCTTTTCTCCATATTTCCTGCCTTTTCAATATCACCAGATGCCATGCCCATAAATTAGGAATCCATCCTTACTATACCTTGTTTTTTCCTGCCCCTTTCTTCAAGTTAGAAAAAAATAACCTGTTAATAAGCTATATCACCATGAACAAGGGCATAACTAGGTACCGCCGGGCCCCTGTGCAAGAATTAAAGTAGGGCCCCCTTTTCAATCCAACTTGTGCACATTCTTGCACCTCCTCACTCCCCACTAAGCAATACACATGGCTGAGATGTGTGTGGTTTCTTTGTGTGATTGTACTGTTGCTGACTGAGTGTTGCATGTATGTGTGTAGTTGGATGAGTGCGATTGTGTGGGTGTGTGAGGGCTGGCTGAGTGTGATTGTCATTGTGGCTGTTTGAGAAGAAGACAAAGAAATAGAGAGTGCCAGAGAGAGAGAGTGTGAGGGAGAGAGGCACAGAGAGAAATAGACCCAGAGACAGACACATGTAAAGAAATAGAGAGACAGAAAGGCGGGAGAGACAGAGAGTGACACCAGGCAAGGAGAGCCTGAGACAGCTAAAAAGCAAGAGAGAGACAGAGAGTGACACAAGGAAAGGAGAGACTGAGACAGCTAGAAAGCAAGAGACAGAGAGTGACACAAGGAAAGGAGAGACTGAGACAGCTAGAAAGCAATAGAGAGACAGAGAGTGACACAAGGAAAGGAGAGCCTGAGACAGCTAAAATGCTAGAGAGAGACAGAGAGTGACACAAGGAAAGAAGAGCCCGAGACAGCTAGAAAGCAAGAGAGAGACAAAGAGTGACACAAGGAAAGGAGAGCCTGAGACAGCTAGAAAGCAAGAGAGAGACAGAGAGTGACACAAGGAAAGGAGAGCCTGAGACAGCTAGAGAGACAGAGAATGACACAAGGAAAGGAGAGCCTGAGACTGCTAGAGAGACAGAGAGTGACACAAGGCAATGAGAGCCTGACGGCTGAGACAGCTAGAAAGCTAGAGAGCGACAGAGAGTGACAAAATGAAAGGAGAGCCTGAGACAACTAGAATGCTAGAGACAGAGAGTGACACAAGGAAAGGAGAGTCTGAGACAGCTAGATAACTAGAGAGAGACAGAAAGTGACACAAGGAAAGGAGAGTCTGAGGCAGCTAGATAACTAGAGAGAGACAGAAAGGAAGTGAGACACACGGAGAGAAGTAGAGCCAGGAAGAGACAGCCTCATATGTGTGCAGGAAGAGGTGAGGTAGAATATTTCACTCACCTTGATCCTGTGTGCCATGTTGCCGGCTGGAACAGGGCTTTTTGGGGGCCTTAGCTCTGCTTGACTTGTTTTGAGCTCCCTTGTGCAGTCTGAGTGCTGTGGGCATCCTGGGAACTGAGGGAGGGGCCCAGCAGGCAGGATAGGAGGCAGCACTGCCAGAACTCCCAGGAAGAGGTAAGGGGAAGTCATTGCATTCCGGCATGGGTGCTAAATGTGCTTCTGTGGCACACGCAAATAGTGAAAATAGCCGGATAATCCATCTGCACCCCACTCTGCCACTTAGTGATGTTACTCAGTGGCCGATCACTGAGGTAGGTTTAGTATATTGTCGAATTGGCAATACTTTATACTAAATTGCAGTTTTGCAAGGTGAGCCAGTCCTGTCAGCAGGTGTCTACAGAGCAGCTGGGCCCCCTGGTGTAATGGGCCCGGTCGCTGCTGCGACCCCTGCGACCGCGGTAGTTCCACCTCTGACCATGGACAAAAAAAGAAATCAGATGATAATCATGTCTTCGTAATAAATAATAGCAAGCCTTCAAGGTAATGTGGAACTTTACCCAACAGTATTTCCATAACTAGGAAGTTTGCTGCCCTTTTTGTTATTGTCTTTTAGCAGGTGCCTGTATCGTTTGGTGCCTTTTCAACATAAGTAAGCCACGCTAATGCTCACCATGTCCAGATTTAATTGGTCACACATTAGTTCTTTCTGTGATGTAAACAGTGTAGCAGTAGGATGTTTTTCTCCTGCACTAACATATTAATAAAAAAGCTTTTACCAGAAAGGGATATGGACTCTTGAAGAAAGTTTGTTTAAATATTAGGCAGCTTATCATTCATCATGTTAATTCAAACAGAGTGGCTGGTGTGGGACTCATCTAAGTGCTTAAAAATCCAATTTACCTTTATGAGGTTCAAGATGTTAAGAAATTCCTAAGTAAGAAACATTCAGATGGCACGCTTGTGAATGGAAATGTAAACTAATTTAATACCTCAAAAATATACTAAGGGTGTGTATAAATGTGAATACATTAGCAAGTCCTTCCAGTTAATCATTTTCAAATAAACACTGATTGAAACATATATCTCCTGTTACACTGGAAAAATGGCTGTTGTGGTAAATGTTTTAGAAGTTTGTTTTTGCAACGTACAGTAGCTCAGCATCCTGGGAAATGACTCATTCCACCATTCCTATTGGCCTTTCCAGCCAAGACCTTTTCTTGTGTATAGGTTTGGATTCTCTATCACAGAAAAGGCTAAAAGTGTGCATTGGGCCAGAGAATTATCTCAAGAACACAGGTTCTTTGGAACATTCTGATTTAAAACCTAAAGGGCTTATATGCAAAGCACTGACATGTAGTGAATTAAAATACTGAAGTAGGTAAACTTTAAAAATTCTCCAATTCAGATATAGTTACAAATTGGCTCTTTCACCCTCAATTTTGCCTTTCAGATTTTTGGTTGCCACAATCTGGAGTCAGCCGAATATATCTCTGAATTATAGTAAATTGTAAAATGAATAGCAAAATTTAGGCTGCAATTCTCGTGCTGTGATTTTATCTGAGTTTGAGAATTTTTTCCAAATCATTATAAAATGAACTGCAATTTGCTGTATAGAAAATATATATATATATATATTTTTTTTTTGCAGATTATCAGAGAGTGAGCATCAGAAGCTGAATACATTTTATAGCGATGGTTAGGTTTGTTCAATAAGTCTGATAGGAATAAAATAGGAGAACAGCCTTTTTCAGCTACTGATAGAGTTAAATCTACTCTGGATTTTAAGTTTAGATAATCAGAAAGTTTTCAAGTTTAGGCACTAAATTGTACAAGGGCCAAAACAGTTTATGTATTTCCTGTGTAACCACAATGGTAGGGGTCAACTTTTCTTCTCTCATTTTTAATATTAAATTACCTAACCAGAAAAACCATATTAAGGAAAACAATGAAAACCCTCTGCACCCCATTAATAAAGTATGCTAGCTTTCACATGCCTGTACAAATAGGTTTGAGAGAACGGACTGACCACTTGGAAAGAGTGCCAAACATATGAGTAACTAAATCAAAGTTAACACAAGCTATGCACGCTTATGAATGGGATTGTTTGTTTTGGAATATTTACAGATTTGGGAAAGGATCCCAAAGATAAGATCATTAATTATGCAATAAATATAACATCTTAAGTCTTTTTATGGGCAGGGGAACATTTTTAAGCTCTTATTTCTTGCTGCACAAGCTCTGCTTCATCCAACACCGGAAGAAATGAATGGCGTTCTTCTTTTTTTTTTATATATCGTCTAATGTAAACCTTGTGAACAGCTTGCTATTTTTATATTTCCCTAATTTAAGACAAATGCAGGAGTCTAATAGCAGGGAAAGTGTAAAATAGAGAGAGCCTGGTTTTGATAGGAGCACGAAGCCTGCTGAAACCTTTTGGGAGCCTTGTAAATATATGTACGCAGAAACTCTAAATCTGCAAAAGTGAGAATGCTGGTTCTTGCTGATTTTTTTTTTCTTTTTGACCTTTCAGTGTCAGATTATTTTCTTGAAAGATGCTTTTAATTACAGTTTCCTTACGCGACCATAATAATATATGTTTTCAGCTATGCAAGGAAAAAAAGGTTGTATGTTTTAACCACACTCTTACTTGTGTAAAACGAGTAGGCTCTACTACAGACTATATATCGAAGTTGTGTACACCATCTCTACGATAATTCTCTTTATAATTATTTACTTCTCCAAGTGCCATTTATTTTTTTTATTTTTATTTTTTTTATTTTTTTAAATTCTCTCTTGTTGCATGCAACAAGGTTCACTTGGCTCACAGAGCCACAATATACAGGTCAAACAGTAAATGCATAATTCATGGGGTAACTTTCTGGCTTATTGTACTCATGCACAGTTTTGTTTTTAGTGGGTTCATGCTCAAGTGTCTCTCTATTTTAAGTGTAAGTTTCGCAGGTCTAACGAAAATGCTTTAAAAACTGTTGTTAACATAGTGAATTTGGGTACCTGTCTCGATGGCTATCCTGCCTGTTAGTTGGGGGGTTATTTATACTAGGGCCTCAAGAGTGTTCCTCAGGTGGCAGGTATGTGCTGGGGCTAATGTTACACCTCCAGCCCTCGATTACAGCTGGTCTTGTGGGTCGATGGTGGGCGAGGCAGGGGGGGGGGGTTGTCGCCACGGTGTGGGTCACAGCTTGGGGGCTTGAAACTGAAAAATCACAGTACAGCGGAGGGGGGCTATGGAGTTAGATGGGCCATGTCTAGCTAACTTCAGCCCATTTTATCTTGGTGAGGAGGGCCCTCCACATCAAGGTTGCTCCTCAGATCGTCGCTGCGGCGGTTGCCGTGGGCACTTTCCCTTTTGGGTAGAATGGTGTTATGGCATTCGAGTTCCAGCGTTGGGTTGGTAGCTTGGTGGTGTGGGTGCCAGGTGGTTATAGTGAGTCCCCTGGTATGCAGAGTTTGGTGAGGAGTGCTGGTGCCTCAGTGATGTCTGTGATGGAGTATGATGCTTCTCCTTGTTTCACTCGTAGGTTACGTGGGGATCTCCAGTTGTATGTTATGGTTTCGGAGCAGTACCGTGAGGGGTTGCAGTGTTTTGCGCCAATAAAGTGTCTCTCCAGTGAGATCCGCGAAGAACGAGAGGGCAATATTTTCGAAGTTGAGTGGGGTAGTCCCCTTCAAGGCTGCGTGTACCAGCGCCTTATCCAATCCACTCCGAAAACGCCTGTTCTGGCGCTCTGTTGGGCTTTGGTATTCTGAAGTGCCCGTCTAGGGTGATATTCCTTGCCTGTTTGGGCTCCAATAGGTGAGTCATGAGCCTCCGGAGGAAGTGTGGGAGCTCAGATGTGGGCATGCTCTCCGGGATTCCCCGGATTTTCAAATTATTGCGGCGTCTTGAGTCTTGAGCAGATCGGAGGTCAGAGGCAGCCTGACGTTTGGTAAGTGCTTGCACTTCTAGTTGAAGTTGGGCTACTGTTTGGGTTAGGTGCTCCGTGGTGGTTTCCACTGCGCCTATGCGGCATACCAGGCCTGTGATGTCTGTGCGGAGCAAGGCCACATCCGCTTGTATAGTTTTCTGCAGGGCCCCCAACATGTTCTCCAACATAGATGCTGTCACTGGTCTGGAGTCGTTGGTTGCAGACTTCTGGGGGGGTTGTAGTGGCAGTACTTGCCCCTCTCCCTCTTCATCTGGGGATAGCTCCTCAGAGTCACAGAAGTCACCCATGTCAGCGGCCATCTTGGGTCCATGCGCCCCGTATGCTTGGCGGAACAGATCGCCGATACTGGAGCCCGGTTTAGGTTTTTCGGGCTTCAGCTTTTTGGATTTCCTGCCCATGGTTATTAGGGGTGAGTTGGCTGCCGTGTTGCGGCTCAATTAACAGTTTTTTCACCGGGTATCGGGCGTTTTACCCCAGAGCTCGTCACTCGTGCGGCCACTCGGATCAGTTGCTTGGCTCCGCCCCCGCCATTAATTTTTTTAACTGTTAACACTGGCAGGTTAGAATGGTTAAATAGGTGGTATTGTACCATTAAACTGTCACGTTCCAGAATTTTTCATACTCTGTTTACTTATCCTATGTATTTTGCAAATATGTTTTTGTGAGATTTGAAAAATGAAATTTAAATACAAACACATACAGACACAAACCCTCACACACACATAAATATGCATACTGCCTCACAATACCACATTAAAGTTATATTTATAGATACCATGTTGTTTCCCCTAATTAATCTCTTTGAGATGATGCTGATTGGCCCAGTGTGGATATTGTTCCTCATGAAAGCTTCCCTAGCAGGAATAACTGGATTGAATAAGATCCTTTACATTTTTCTTAAAATTTGAAATGCCACAAACATGATTACAAATATATATATTTTTAAATAAAACGCTCATGATTTGGGTGCCAAATTCCTAAACTTTAGAATACAAATGATTTTATTTAAAAAATACTATTTAACAAGCTTTAGAAAGGCTGTCACCAACTTGTTTCCCTTCTAAAGTCCTTCAATAAGCTGTCCCACAACATTCCAGCGTATGATCACTGTCCAATCATTATTCATAAACAGGCCATCAACCACCAAATGTCAAATGCATGTTAATGGATTCTTTTGAAATGCGAAATGGTAGCAGAGCATATTACAAGTTCTAATTACTCTGGATGTGAAAATTGACAAATCAACCTGTCTGTGTAACAATGTAGAAACAAAAATAAATTTCATTTAATCACAACCTCCAAATATCTCCATGCATTGCGCACTTAATATAGTGTTAACAGACATTTGCATAGAAACTGAATCCAAGAGTAAGGTTAGATTTTTCTCAGTAAAGTACTGGGTTAACATACTTGATAACTGTAGATACTCTTTGTACTGGCAGGTCATAGTGAAATTGATTTTGTGCATCCTGGTAAAGTTATCTCATTCTATTAACCCAGTACAGTACTTTGTTTAAATTTATTTTTCTGATTTCTGGTGTAAAAATATATGATGGGGGGGCGGGGCCGGACCGCCGAGCTGGACGATCGCAGACAAGAGGAGCTCCTGCACCAAATAACTAATGGCGGACACAAACCATGTACTTTACTGGACTAACTGACCAACAGCAACAGCGCCCGAAGCAGAAAGGCTGCTGGAACCAGGGAGAGGCTGGCTCTCCGGGCTTCAGTCCCCTGGCGGAGAGGCTTTTGGTGTCCCAAGTCGAGGCCTTCTCCGGCGGTGAGTGGGGCGGACGGCCGCTGCCCCACTATCCTGCACTCCAGCATCCAGCCCAGAGCGCGAACCCGAGCGGACCCGGCCCCGTTCCCCCCCCTATGGACCGGGGGGGTGATCCCGGTCCTCACCCTAAAAGCCTGCTCGAGCCACAGTGGACAAAACCGCTGCACCTAAAATGACGGCAGCCATGTGCGCAAGAGAGAAGAGAGGGATCAGCACCCTCCCTGTGCCGGCGAACGATACCGCGGCTGAAGCCCCCAGACACTGCAAAGCAAGGGATTAAAATCCGTACCATCTGCCCCAACAACCGTCCATACCGACAACGGCTACACAGGGGGGACAGAATTACCCCGCGCCCTGACAACAGCAGGCTGCAAGGACCGAGCAGAGCGCCATGCAGGATGCCCCTGCAAGAAACTGGACCTATCACTCAATATTAATGCGCACTACCAAAATAAAGAATAAAAAAAAAAAAAAAAAACTATATGATGGGATTAATTTGCTAGAGTATATTCATCCCAAATGTTATTATCTCACCTGTCTTGTAATTTATATTATTTATTTAAAAACCTTCAGTGTCCTTATCCAGAGAGTTTTTACACAGATTAACAATTTATGCAATGTGAGACAATAACAATTTGATTAAGTCATTGAGTTGCTGGAGAGAGAAGGGGTGATAGAGTGTTGAGTAAGTGATACTCCTGAAGCTTTCGCTTAAAAAAGGCAATGTCTTTATCTTTGTACTCTGCATGGTTTTGCTCAAAATGATGACGTAATTTAGCAGGTGCTAACGAACTGTTTGGCAATATTTTATTGCAAAGTAAGCATTGTGCTTGAGGAAAATTTTCTGTCACTCATATTCTTGCTGTTATGTTTAAACCAGCTTGTATGAATAACACTGCACTGACAAAAATAAAGAATGTAAAAAGAAATCCTTTCTCCTGTGGCCAATATTATGAGCTAAGTGTCTGCCTGAATGCTTCCACTCTCTATCACTGAGTGGATATGAAATGGCCGATGGAGGGCAGGCTGATTAAGGGTGGGCTGATGGAGGACGGGATGACGGCAGGCATGCATAACGGCAGTCTTGCCATCTCTGCTGATTCTGACCTTCCGGGAACAGCAGGGAGCTGCGGCCATCTTGAATGTGGCAATTCATGGTGGAACCACAATTTTGTCCTAGGGTTCAGCGGAACACCAATTGTGAAACGCTGATCTAGACTGGTAAGAAAGAGAGAATGTGTAAGGCGCTAGGGTCTTCTTGATATTGAAGAGGTGAAAGCGACAGGTGGAAGTAATAAATTGTTTCCAGCCTATCAGCATTCTGAAAACTGAGTCAATTTCTATAGTTTTCTAAACCTTCCTATTTCTAAGAAAGCAGAAAAAAAAAGGATATTTTTTTAAGAGCTCATTTTGTTATTTGGAATGGATATGTCCCAATTCGACTAACAAGGAACCTTATATCCAGCTGAGTTTTCAAGTTTTGACATTGTCTTTCAGTGATTTTCTAGGTTTTTCTTCTTCTTCTTCTTATTGTTACCAGAACCAAATGTGCATAAGCAATAATATCCTAGAACCCTGGTCTGTCACATATTCTGAGCACTGCAGAAAGACGAAACTAACTTGTGATAAACTTGTAAAGTTCCATTAACAAGAGAACATGCCTACCTTCAACCTTACAAGAGACCATATACATTTTTATTAATTATGCTTTGTAGAGTAATGTAAAAACTGGAAAAATACTTCACACTGCGAAAAATATTGCTTTCAAGCACTCTCAGACTTACTGAATAATACCACTATTTAAAGATCTAAGCTAATAAAATTCAATCAATTTGTTTCCCTGCAGTGGATGACACAGTCGTTGTTATTCCATACGGAAGCCGACATGTCCGGTTGGTACTCAAAGGACCTGATCATTTGCGTAAGTATGTTTGCTGATGTATGTTTAGGTTTGACAATAACAGAGAAAAAACTGATTCTCTTTACAAAGGGCAGCCATTTAACCCCTTAAGGACACATGACATGTGTGACATGTCATGATTCCCTTTTATTCCAGAAGTTTGGTCCTTAAGGGGTTAAAGGATTGGTGTGGCTAAAACATATAAAAGGCGAAGAGTGACATGTATATCTATGTTAAACAGTCATTAGATACCTTGTGAATATTATATATTATCTGTTTTCTATAGTGTTCCGATATATATCAGTTTGTTCTTGCTTATTGACTGTTATGTAATGTTCTTGACTTCTCAAAGTAGTTTTCAGGATGCAGCTAGAAGGACTGATTGAGAAAAAAAGAATACATGTGTGTGTTTATTTATATATGTATGTATATATATATTTGTGCTCAGGGCAACCATCGATATGATAAGTGCATACCGTTTAGTGACGTAACCTGTATAGGGAAAAAGTTGGTTGAAGTGTGCCATAACTGACGTATGCGGAAGGCCAGTAAATAAAGTACCATGCCAAAGAATATTTATAAATAGGAAAAGGAATAGAAAAGGAATATTGGCATTATTAGTTCCAGAGGACTGAGCACCATCTTTCATTATATTTCAGTGGATGCTCAGCATCACTTTGTACTATGTTTTTGTGTATATAGATTTAGGCAACTACATCAAAACAAATATAAATGGTATGGCTAAATAGTGACAAAAGTGGATTGCTCTAAAACACCCGTGTAGGATCCCCTATACCAACACTGTAATATACATACAAAACAAGCACAATGGATGGAGCAATACTAGTCCTCTCTTCTCAATGGAAGTTCTGTGGAGACAGAGGGGTATACACAATAGTGCAGATGGCTATTCACAGATAAAAATAGGCAATAGATGAAAACACTCACAAAATTAGAGCCAATTGAACCTTGCTCTGGTGTCAATGGCCTCAGGATCTTTTAGGGGTGATCCAAATCCCTCTGTGGGTGTTCTGGATATCCAAGGATGGCAGGAACTTATCAAACCTTTAGCACTTTGTTTGGTGCTGCTCTGCACAGACCTGCTCTCTCTGCAGGTCAGATACAATCTACATCAAAAGAATTCTGTCTTCAAAGCCTACTGGTGAAGCAGGATCCTGTAGTTGGGGGCTAACCCAAACATTTCCTGTGCCTCAGCACTCTGCCTGGTGTAGAGCAGTGGCGGTCAACCTTTTGACACTCCAGACTACATCTCCCATAATGCTCTTACAACCATCATCCTGACAAAGCATCAGAAGAAATGTAGTCCACAACAACTGGAGTACCAAATGATGCCTACCACTTTGTAGAGAATGTGGAGGTAGGCATGTTTCTTCAACATACTGTTTATTTGTTAGCTAGTTAGTCAATGGTTAATACTTCGAAAAAAATGTTTACACTATGCATTTCTAAGTCAGTAAATCAAGTGTTTTCAGCTTGAGCAAATTATTTGGCTCTACTTTGCAAAGTTCTTCTAAACTGGTTTGTGGTAAATAACCAACTTGTAAGTCTGACCCTACTGTAATCGAGCCAGGAATTGTCGGTTGAAACTTGTGACTTTGCACCTTATTTTCCCCCTAGTGAGGAGCCGACTTGCAGATTTCCCCCTAGACTCACAAAGTTGGAACAACTTGGCCTATAGTGGACAGACACCCAGACTGTCCAATTGTCCCTCACTCATCAATTTTTTTCATTGAGGGCCAGGCTGGTCAGAATTTTCCCTCTGTATCCAGATTAAAGCCTGGATAAAATCTAATCATGAATTGAGCCTAGATCATGAGCCAATTTAACATTTTTTTTTTTTTTTTAAGAAATACATTTTAATGCTCAGGGGGAAGTGTTGAATGTCATACGGAACTCCGTCATGTAGTATTTCGCACATCATTAAAACCCTGGATAATTACATTCTTTTTCAATCTATAAATTGTTTGGTTTTTTTGTCTGGATCTTTTTCCATTATTACTAATGGAACAAAAAGTCCCTAATGAGCAGACAAGTGACATGCACTGAACACCCATTCTAGGAATGGGAGCATGCAACTTCGTGGCTAAGAACACGGAAACTGTTAGTATTCTGCCCTGCCATAGACATGTGTGAAACTCCCTGTGAATAGTGAATAAATCATAGCACTGTATATCTGTTAGTGGCAGCTGTTCCACTGATGTGTTCATTCACATTTGGCATTCAGGAGTCAAACATTCTGTAGGGATTAGCACTTTATAATCACTTGAGTCAGTCCAGGAGATAGCTGTATATTAGAGCGCACTGTTCCTGAACACTAGACAGAGCAAATACTATAATATATTTTTATATTTGCTCATTATTTTTGTAATTGTTTTCACAAAATAGTGACATTTTATTCAAGCAAGGAAGTCAAATTCCATTAATACAACACTACTAGACTAGCTCCTTCACTTCACTATTAGTCTTTTTTTGTCCTTATTGTATAACAAGGAATATTAGATTATTACAAGCAAAAAGCATCTGCTTTTCTACACGTTTCTGGTTTATTTTGATTGACGCTAAATATTGTTTCCATTTTTTGGAAAATTCTGAGAGATTAGGCAGTGGGCATGGGCAGTTTGAGATCGACAATTGCCAGCTTTCTAAAACACAGCAAAACTCAATGACCACAAGGCTCCACCATATCCTCACCTCTTCCAAATATGCAAGCCATATGTCAATGTAAAAATGCATAAGCTTTGGAGTACCAGTACAGTGCAGCCCCTCTGTCCAGAACCGCATCCTGATATTCACCTGGGAGGGACCACTGCACTTTACTAGTAGTCTTTTTATATGAGAAGTTTGCTTTGAGCTCACATAAAAATGCCAGTAGAAGCACAAAAATAGCCCTGGCATGATGCTTGTATATGTTGAGTGTCAGCAGAGTGATAACAGAGGGATGAAATAGTAGGGTTTATTTACTAAAGTTAAAATGGACGCATAAGCTGACTTACAGAATTTTTCCAGTTCAAAGATTTAGTTTTTTCGACAATCTTTTTTTAAAGAAGCTATTGACATGACAGGTAAGAATGCCTACAGCAGCCATAATAGTACAAAAGTATTTCAACTAAGAAATTAGGTGAACGTGACAGTAGCAAGCCCCTTAACTCGTTTGAACTACGCACAAGTTGACAAACTAGATGAGTTCCATATGGGCAGTCAAATGCTGTGATTTGTGAGCACATAGCCTGTGTTCGAACTGGAGAGTTTAGGGAAGGAGTAGCAAGAGGGTCGAAGAGAGGAAGTAGTCTTGGAAAGAGAGGGAAAGAGGAAAAGGGGGGAGAAGATAGAGAAAAAGAAAAAAAAAGGTTGGGGGGCGTTTGTTTGGTTCAGGTTGAGGTTTGTGTTCTAGGCTTCTCTGGACCAGGGGGGTGAGGGGATGGTGGGATCTGGGCACCTGTACCCTCCTGGGAGAGGAAATCCAACCAGGGTGTCCAGGTCGAGATACATTTGTCAGAGGTGCCCCATTTCGTAGATCTCCTCCAATCACTGCCGAAGGGTAGGCACACCCGGGCACTTCCAGAGGGTCTGTATTAGTTATTGTGCAGTGGTAAGGAAGTGCTTGGTCAAGGATTTTTTGTATGTCTAGTGGCATGCTGGTATGGTGCAAAAACATTGGGAGAGGTTACAGAGGGATATCGGAGTCTGTGATTTCCCTGACCTTGGCGTGTATCAGCGTCCAGTATGGGAAGATGTCAGGGCAAAACCACTAGATATGAAGCATGGTGCCTGTGGGAGAGCCGTAATGTCAGTATTCCTCAGGTATTGCTGCGTTCATCCGGTGCAGTACGTCAGGCATTCTATACCCGTTGGCCAGCACTTTATAGCTCATTTACTGGTTCTTGGAACTGATGGAGCATTTATGGGTCAAGACATATATTTTGTCCCAATTCCTGGTCTGTGAGAGTCACACCCAGTTCAAAGATTTTTATCTTGAATTTGAAGATGTGTGGTAAAAAGTAAAGGATTTTGGTGATGGAGGAAAAGTAAGATTATTGAGAAGACAAGTGAAATTATGGCAGAGCTTGCATGATATAAATGGAGTAGATGAAAGTTGAGAGAGGAGGGAAGAGCTGTTATAGAAGGATGATGTTTGGATAACATAGAGGAGATGAGCTTAATATAATTACTTCGATAGTAAGAGACATTACTTACATAAATACTTTTAAATTCATTCATACACAAAACCATTAGGCAGCAGCTCAAGAACTGAGAGAACTGTTTTATAATTATTGAGCTTACTTGTAAATAAATGGTGACCATTTTAATATACTTAAGTAATTATTTTGCTCATTTTAGATTTGGAAACCAAAACATTACAAGGTGTAAAAGGGGAGCACAGTCTCAGTACAACGGGTTCCTTTCTGGTGGATAATACAACAGTGGACTTTCAGAGATTCACAGACAAAGAAATCCTCAGGATAGCAGGACCTCTTTCTGCAGATTTTTCTGTGAAGGTAAGGTAGATGTATGCAAACAAAGTATGCTCACAGTCTTGATAATGAACCACTGCGTAATATTCTTATTAATCAGTTGTGGACATCGCATGCATGACACACAAGAGCATGAATATGAGGGAGATTTTTTTTACATGATTTACTAAAAGTTATATAAGGGTAGGTTGTAAAGGAGTATGTATTGTTATAAATAAAATGGTGATCAGACATGTGTGAAATGAGATGTTGTGGTATGTAAAAATCCATGATCAAATAAACTGAAATCAACAGTGGTTGAACCTGTTGTAGTGAAGATGTGTATATTGGGGAGTGCAATATAGTTCATTGTGTTGCTTCTTGATATATATTTTAGAACTATTTGACATCAGCTACCTTGTACAAATCTTCCCACGTATCAATGGCTATTATAACCTGATGAGTGCTGGAACAATACCTTGTTTTCTGTCTTAGCAACTACAACACTAACTCCTGGGATTACTTCCACAGACTATGCATGAAGGTGGTGACTAATGATACTAGACAGAAAAAGTAGAGTCAGGAGATTCCTTATTTTACAAATGGAGTCACCTATCTTTAAGTTATGTTATGTTACTCTCTCTACTACACCTAGCAGTGGAGGCCCATCCATAGGGGCACTTGGGGCAGCACCACATCAGTTTTTATGCGTGGAAGAATTGGATTTGTCTAATGTCTAATAAACTACACGATCAATATAAAATCGATACTGGTAATGTCTAATAGGAATAATACACCAATGTGTGCAAAAATAACTAGTAATCTCAGGCTACTGCACCGTGTTTTTGTAAACCCAAATTAAATTTCTTATTGTCCTTGAAATGTGTATTTACTAATCTCTCAATGCATCATATGAGTGGTTTCAGACTCTTGATTTCCATCTGTTAAGGTAGATTTTAGGTTAGAACCTAAAATAAATGGCTTCCTATGTAACATAAATAATGAGTATACAAGTGTTGAAACTTTTTTAGAAATGTGTGATTATAAAAAACATGTTCATGATTAGGTAGACAGATTTTTTTTTTCTTCTCTCCAGTGAGCTGAAGTCATAAGCTATCCAATGCCAAACTAACTGCAGTAGAAACCTTAGGACTTATGTGATAAGGAATAAAGTGATACAGTTACATTTTTCTGTGTTTTTTAACCATAAAATGACTAGGTACAGTAGTTCAGATTTGTAAAATATTGGCAAATTGGACAGAGCTGCCTCCCCTCAGTTATATTATTTGGATTGTTTAAGGTAATTTAAAACATGTTGCTGGAAGAAATAGAAATAGGTTCTGTTAAAATCAGAAGAAAAAAAAACATTTGGAAATCACTGTAAAATTAAAACCTTTTAAGGAGCTTATAAAGACCTTGAGAAGCTGTATAGCTGTAAGTCTTTTATATGTTCCAAGGAGCTGCATCACATGGTTTAGTGTTACTGGTGGCTCTTTGGAGAATGAATAATAATCGGGTGAAATCTCTTATTACCAACTCTAGTTTAGTGTTAACAGCTGCCTCTTATTAGGATTAGGTAATCACCTTGTATGCTTTTTTTATATTGATATATAAATTTGTTATCTATATATTTTATATATATATTTATTTTTTCGTTGTATAAAAAAAAAACAACAGCATTTATTAAAGTATTTACAGATTAGCAAAACACCTATTGACAACCTTTCAAGAAGTGCTATAACTGGTTATATTGATAGCAGTATGGTGAGTCCACTTTATTTAAACCAGCTTCTTCTGATTATACTATTTCCACCAAATACTTTTCAGGCCACGAGTTAAGAACATTCTATTTGTCCCTTTTGCTGCATAATTCTGTAACTTTAGTGGAAATGAAAGCCAAGTTACACAAGTTCAGCATTCTGGGCCAGGATGCTAAGGGACCTCCTCAAGTTCTTGTATACCCTTACTGTTATATTGCTATGTGTTGGCTTCACCTTCAGATTCCTGCATAGAATTACTTTGACTGTATGCCAAACACCTTTTTTCGTTCGGTGCTGTGTACACCATACATACCATGTTTGTGAACTTCTCCACCTCCACACAGTTGGTGCTTCCATAAGCATGATTGCTAAAGCAAGTTGCTATTTTAAACAAATCAAAACTATCCCAAATCACTATGTACATTTAAATAAGAGAAATGTTTAGTACCACTTTAACCCCTTAGTGACCAGACCGTTTTTCAATTTTCTTACCGTTAAGGACCAGGGCTGCTTTTACATTTCTGCAGAGTTTGTGTTTAGCTGTAATTTTCCTCTTACTTATTTACTGTACCCACACATATTTTATACTGTTTTTAAATGGTCTTTCTAAATATACCGTTATTTTCATTATATCATATAATTTACTATAAAAACAATTATAAAATATGATAAAACATTTTTTAAAATAAACACTTTTTCGAACTTTGACCCCCAAAATCTGTTACGCATCAACAACCGCCAAAAAACACCCATGCTAAATAGTTTCTAAATTTTGTCCTGATTTTAGAATAACCTAATGTTAACATGTTCCTAACTTTTTTTTTGCAAGTTATAGGGCTATAAGTACAAGTAGGAAATTGCTGTTTTAAAATATATACTTTTAAAATTTATCAGTAGTGACATTGTAACACTGTTATCTGTCATAAATCTCTGAATCACACCTCACATGTAGATATTTTTTAAAGTAGACAACCCAGGGTATTCAATATGGTGTCCATTACATCATTAATATCGACTAATAATGATTCCATGTAGCTGGACGGGAAATGCTTTATAAAGTAATCTGCTGCTATTCTCCTCCACTTTCAATTTTGTAAAGAATAATGAAACCGCATATGTGGGCAGAAAGCCATGTATTTTTCCTCTGGCCATACCAATCATACTTTAGGTATTTGAAATACCCTATTGCCAGTGCCTTCTTCATTGACTGAATGGCCAAATAGACTAGTACATATTGAAACAGTTACATCTGTACTAACCACAGTCTTCCAAGACTAGTTGTATACAATTGATCACCTCATTTTTAATGAAGGGGCATATGGGAAAAACAAATGTCTTTTGTTAATGCTTTTATTAAAGCCAGCAGCCAAAGACTGAAGTAAGACAATCATTATGGATTTGTGCAATCATTTTGGCAATTGATCAGAACAGGCTCTTAAAATGTTCCTTGCTAGAGGGTCAAGTATGTATTGCACAGGGGAACACAGTTCAGTATGCCAGGCCAGCAATGGAAGGATTACTTATTCTTAAACATTTTCACAGAACAAACTGGTCATTCAATTGTATTAGTAATGTAATATATGCCACAAGTGAAACAGGCAGATACATCTGCAAAATGCTTTTTGTGTGTTAAAGGGCCTCTAGAGTAACCCAGGCCACTTCATCTCAATGAAGTGGTCTAGTTCAGTGACATAACTAAAGTAGAGAGGGCCCTTTTGAAATATGTTTGTGCATAGCGTATCGTATGTATCGTATACCAGTATATAATATACACATTTGAGTATCAGTAGGGAGAAGCACATGACATAACCAAACAAGTAACCAAGCAAGTATTATAGAGATATTTACAGGGAGTGCAGAATTATTAGGCAAATGAGTATTTTGACCACATCATCCTCTTTATGCATGTTGTCTTACTCCAAGCTGTATAGGCTCGAAAGCCTACTACCAATTAAGCATATTAGGTGATGTGCATCTCTGTAATGAGAAGGGGTGTGGTCTAATGACATCAACACCCTATATCAGGTGTGCATAATTATTAGGCAACTTCCTTTCCTTTGGCAAAATGGGTCAAAAGAAGGACTTGACAGGCTCAGAAAAGTCAAAATTAGTGAGATATCTTGCAGAGGGATGCAGCACTCTTAAAATTGCAAAGCTTCTGAAGCGTGATCATCGAACAATCAAGCGTTTCATTCAAAATAGTCAACAGGGTCGCAAGAAGCGTGTGGAGAAACCAAGGCGCAAAATAGCTGCCCATGAACTGAGAAAAGTCAAGCGTGCAGCTGCCAAGATGCCACTTGCCACCAGTTTGGCCATATTTCAGAGCTGCAACATCACTGGAGTGCCCAAAAGCACAAGGACATGGCCAAGGTAAGAAAGGCTGAAAGACGACCACCACTGAACAAGACACACAAGCTGAAACGTCAAGACTGGGCCAAGAAATATCTCAAGACTGATTTTTCTAAGTTTTTATGGACTGATGAAATGAGAGTGAGTCTTGATGGGCCAGATGGATGGGCCCGTGGCTGGATTGGTAAAGGGCAGAGAGCTCCAGTCCGACTCAGACGCCAGCAAGGTGGAGGTGGAGTACTGGTTTGGGCTGGTATCATGAAAGATGAGCTTGTGAGGCCTTTTCGGGTTGAGGATGGAGTCAAGCTCAACTCCCAGTCCTACTGCCAGTTTCTGGAAGACACCTTCTTCAAGCAGTGGTACAGGAAGAAGTCTGCATCCTTCAAGAAAAACATGATTTTCATGCAGGACAATGCTCCATCACACGCGTCCAAGTACTCCACAGCATGGCTGGCAAGAAAGGGTATAAAAGAAGAAAATCTAATGACATAGCCTCCTTGTTCACCTGATCTGAACCCCATTGAGAACCTGTGGTCCATCATCAAATGTGAGATTTACAAGGAGGGAAAACAGTACACCTCTCTGAACAGTGTCTGGGAGGCTGTGGTTGCTGCTGCACGCAATGTTGATGGTGAACAGATCAAAACACTGACAGAATCCATGGATGGCAGGCTTTTGAGTGTCCTTGCAAAGAAAGGTGGCTATATTGGTCACTGATTTGTTTTTGTTATGTTTTTGAATGTCAGAAATGTGTATTTGTGAATGTTGAGATGTTATATTGGTTTCACTGGTAAAAATAAATAATTGAAATGGGTATATATTTGTGTTTTGTTAAGTTGCCTAATAATTATGCACAGTAATAGTCACCTGCACACACAGATATCCTCCTAAAATAGCTATAACTAAAAACAAACTAAAAACTACTTCCAAAAATATTCAGCTTTGATATTAATGAGTTTTTGGGGTTCATTGAGAACATGGTTGTTGTTCAATAATAAAATTAATCCTCAAAAATACAACTTGCCTAATAATTCTGCACTCCCTGTATAGTATACCACTAACAGGGTTATTCACTAAATTTAGAATTCTAAATTTATTTCCAATTTAAGCGCCAAATAGCTGAACTTTAAAATTCTCTACTTCAGCTTTGCTTCCAGTTTTGTTGCTCTGGCCTTAATTGTCAAAATAACTTTGAATTCTTACTTTAACCCCTTAAGGACACATGACGTTTGTGACATGTCATAATTCCCTTTTATTCCAGAAGTTTGGTCCTTAAGGGGTTAAAGAAGAACCCTTTAAGTGTAACTTTCTAATGCACCCAGCAGAACCTGGCATTCTCAGGAAGTTACTCTAACAGCCACTGATTGCTATAGAGTATTTTTTGTTCACATTAAAGACAGTATGTGTCTCAATCCCTCCATATTTTCACGTCACTTGTGTCAATGTGTATGGGGATATGTTATTTACTGAGTGAGAAATGAAAATGAACTTCAAATGTAAGTCCAGAGTAGCCTAACTGAAAGCATAGCTGACTTAGAAGATTTTCCATTTTGGCTATTTTTTTTATTAGAATTTTAAAATCACTTTGAATTCACACTTTAGTAAATAACCATGAATGTTTTTTTGGGCAACAAGAATCTTTAGAAATGATAAAAAAGCACATTACCACCACATTCTGAATTGTAATATTAAAGTGGCTCAAAAATGTAAGTTTTCTTATACAAATAAGGAAGACCTCCTTTGACACGGGGAAGAGTCTTGTGAAGGTGTTTTTCAGAACTTGTTTTATTGTGTGTGTATACAGGGTGAGCAAAAATGAAGAGTAGGATTTGACAGGTAAATAAATTATTTGTTAGTATATTATTACTGAGTATATTCACCATGGGTAATTTCACGAAGGAACAACAAGTAAAAATAGTGGAATTTTATTTTCGAAATGGCAGGTCCATTATTTAGACGCAAAGAGCTTACCGCCACCATTTCAATGTAAGAAATGGAAGTTTCAGCTCCCGATTACTTACTGTGGGAATACCTTAAGGAGTGGATAAATGTAAACAAACCGCGTACACTTGAGCAGCTCGGGGAGAATATCCATGCAGAAATTCGAGCGCTGGAGCCTCAAACATTAACTAATGTTTTGAACAATGCAATCAGAAGTCTTTGCTAGGTGGCAAATGGAGCTCATTTAAAAGATATCATCTTCTGTACCTACACAAACAAATTTCCATATGTTGAGCATTCACTGTTTGTAATATCATTGAAATTGGTTTGTTAGTATAAATGATTACTCTGAATTTTCTGTATATATATATATATATATATATATATATATCTAATACCATGTACATAAGGTTAAGGATCCCTGTTCTAAATTCAAGAAATCAGCAAATCTAATATGCTGAGGTTTTTTCCCCATTTGTAGGGTAAACTGTCCTCCGGGCCAGAATTCTTGAGATATTTTTGTTAAAACAAATATCTGCAATCAGTTATTGGAAAATGGCATGCCACCCACTAAGACATTATTACACAGCTTTGTTGAAGGAGAATAAAAAAAGGAATATCTAGCTCATTACTGATAAAGCTCCGAATACCTTCAAACTGCAGCTCCTGGGGATTTAAAAATGAGGCCCAATGTAGGAGAAAGTATACTTATTGATTCTAACTTAGCCAGACTACTGCTGCGAGGTTAAAATCACTTTCTGGGAAATGTAAATCTCATTTTTTATATTTTGGTTATTTAATATGAAAGGTTCTAAAGACATGTATGTGTATATTTAATGTAAATATTAAAGTCCCCAAAGATTTCAAATATGAGGGTTTTTTTTTCATCTAAATACCGCACTTGCCCAAAACAGTTAGTAAAATAATTTTACTCCAATTGCTTTTGAAGTTCTAATGCGTCAAAGGTCACCAAGTTGCTAAGTGAAATTCAGCTCTGACTCAACAAATACATCTTGTCTGATTGTTCGACACCCGAAAATAATGGAGAATTTAACACTACAGTGTGCAAGTGTTTGTCATTGTTTGGGAGCAACATTTCTGGTTCAAAAATGAATCAAGAATCATCATACAGGGTCACCATTAGCATTTGCTGGAATTAGCTAAATTTACAGAGCTGACCAGCAACCCACTACATGTTAGGTTACAATATATATTCACATATTACTGCAAGTCTTATCATGGTGGGGGTTCTATGATACCTTGAGATTTTTACATCTCTGTTACATCCATATTCTAAACATTGCTCTCTCCAATGCTTGTAGTCTATACTTTCCTAAATAGTCCTGATCAGTTCTCCACCTTGCTGTCTGCCCACTAGGGTACTTTTTTTAATATATATGAAGGGTTATTCACTAAAATGAGAATTCAGGGTGAATTTTAAATTTAAGATCAAACTAGCTGGAGTAAAAAAAAATCTTACATTTTTGAGCTATTATGGCCTTAAATTTGAAATAGACTTTATAATTCTCACTTTAGTAAATAAGCGTGTGTGTGATAATGATCGGTCCTTACAGGGAATAATTGCATGCCATAAGTAATTAGTATATTAATGATATTGTTATATTTTATATGAATAATGATTAAATATTAATATTTCCTTTAAAGTCATAGAGCATATCCTGCCTCCTAAAGGATAAATATCTCTTAAATAAATATTTATTTATTAAATTTCCCATAGCCCTGACTTGTTGAATGACATGAACAATTTTGAATTTGGGAACACAGTCACCTTTGTACAGTGCTATGGAATCTTATGGCGCTATATAAATAATAAAATAATAATAATAATAATAATAATCAGCTAATCTTCTTAAGATGCCAATGAATTGTAACCTAGCATAGTTCACAAGACCTAAACTGAAAACCCAGTTGCCCATAGAAGTCAACTGAGTCTGAATTCTACAGAACTTGGCGGCTTCTTTGAATAATGCATTAACCCAGAAGTCTGTGCTTCTACACAATTAATAAACCCACAAAATGGATAACTACACACTGTACAGTAATAGCGTAGGAAATGCTTCAAATCCATTCTAATTTTGGTGTCTGTTTCATCAGAACATAAACTGTCTTTGGAAACAGTAATCCCATAATCCTGTTTTTTAGAAGTTCCATTTTGATCTTGAATGTTTTATTGTTGCATTTATGGTTTGGTGATCAGATTTTGTTTAGCAGCTGGAATCAGCTTCTGATCTAAATCAATAGTCCCCTAAGTGTGAATAAGTTTTGTAAGAAATTTTGACAGCACAGATGGTTTCAATCCACAATTAGCTTCTCCAACTCGATTTTGTCACCCAAATGGAGAAGCTAAAATGAGAAGTTAATCTTAAATTATAATAAAAGGTACATGTCCCAAGCATTATCAGTTGTATAATAAGTATAACAAATGAGTGTCTACTGTTTAAAAGCGATAAGCTATCGTAATTGTGTAGGGCTGCTTACACATTAAGATACCATTGTGTTCTGCAAAAGAGCTTTTTCCCAATGTATAAAAGCTCTCAACATTACATTTGCCAGATGTTCAATGTGCACATTCCTCAGATGTTTGTGAATTTCAGAATATAATATGCTGCTTGCTCCTGCTTATTAGAAAAAAGGATGCCAATCATTTCTGAGCTAAATTCGATCTTTTGGGATTGCACCATGTAAACGATTGGGCCATTAGACCCAGAACTTCAATGAAGAGTTGGGCATTTGCAAATAACCAGTCACACGAATACGAGACGTCATGCGTTCCATTTTGCTCTCTGGTCCGTGTTTGTTTTGCTAGAGGTGCATGTCAGTCTTAAGGCAGGACAAGTGCTGAGCCTCCAAGAAGAATTGCCATTTAGCATGTCCAAGAACAAAGCGTTCCTTACTTTATGCTAACTTGGGGCAGGAAATGTGTTGTAACTTCATAAGGAGAAGTGAGAAAATGTGTTTGAGAAGGGAAAGGAGCGGTGGTTGTTAATTAGGCCTCCCTGGTTTGTCTATGTATTTAAAGCAATTTAAATGTTAAGTTAAACATGTGTTGTACTTTTAAAAAAACTACTATTAATGGGGATTGATGATGTTATTCGGTCTTAAGGGAACAGTAACACTCAAATAAAATTATGTGCAGTCAAAGGAAAAGTGGCATATTTAAACATTCCGCATTCTTTCTTAAAGATGAATACCATGCTATCACTACGATAAGCCTGTGATGATTATATCAGGAGCATCAACAATAACTAAAGATACGTAACAGACAAAAAAATACTATGACAGCCTTCAGAATGTTTAAAGCTATTCTTATACTTCTGCTGCCCAGAAGTACATCACAATTACATTTCTGTAAAGATCATCATGTAGTTTCTATGTGGGATTAAGCTATACTTGGACAGTTTATCCCTGTCGATACCCAATAGATATCAGCACCATGCTAACAAGTGTTGCAGTTTCTATCCTTCCATGGTGCAGAGACGCTGCACTATATCACATACATTCTGTAATATAGTATTATAGTATAGTATACATAAATATTAAAGGGACAGACAAACAAACCATTGTTTGTTTGTCAAGGAATTGTATACCTTGTGGTATCCAATCCCTCAACGGCACAAAACAACTGAAAAAAAAATAGCACAAAATATCATGCACCCACACACATCTCATATCTGCTTAGTTCTGTACAAACCACGGCTGAATGAGCACAGATCTTAACCATTATCTTAGTGTCTTTCTACTTGAGTACCAGGTTTCCATTGTTGGTTATAGATTATCACTTAACTTTGGGCCTTTGGTTTGGCTTGAAAAGTTGGTAATACCTATTATATTAAAGAAGCTTACTCTTAATAGTGATTTGGTTTGTAGTAGTTCAGATGAATTCCCAAACATAATAATCTTTCAAGATTCACATAGAGGTAAGCATTAACATGTCTAAAACTCCTCGGTGCTTGTGAGTCTTTGGGAATGATGAGAGCTTGGCCCAACCATCAGTTGTTCTAATCAAAGGGCTCAGTGGCAGCATTGAGTTTTCATTGGGCAACCAGTTAAACTTAAATATATGATATAATATTCAGTCAAATGGAAATGAGGATTCGCAGGAATCCTTATCAACCAGTGAATGCCAAATAATACTGTCTGTTGCCTACCCCCCTGCATGCTGAGTTCTAATATCATAATAAGCAAGTGGTAATATTTTAGCTTTTCAAGTCTATGTCCATAAAAAGGGGCTGATTGAAGGTGTGGTGACCCGGCCATCCCATGTGTGAGAAGCTCAAGTTAATGAGTTTTTTTTTTTCTCTGCCATGCTATTCTTTTAAGTTTTTCTGTTGGAACTAACTTGCCAGTGGATTACTCTTTCAGGTCAGCTATGCTGGAGCTGCGGACAGTGTGATACAGTTCATTTTCTACCAGCCGATCATACACCGATGGAGGGAAACCGATTTTTTTCCTTGCTCAGCTTCATGTGGAGGAGGTAATGTGATGAGACTAGTACTTATTCTGTAAAATGCATTGCTTTTACTTACTATTGCAGAGATTTGCTCTCGTGTTAACTTGATGGTGTCTGAAGAGGCACAGTTACCTGTTTTCCCACTAGCCATGACTCAGTGATGCCAGAACAATTAGTTTGAGGGGAACTATGCTTCAGTAAAAGGTCACTCCAATACTTTTGTATGATTATATTTTTGGCTTTATAATGCCCTATTTGGTATTTTTCACTTGATCACCCAGCATTTAGATTAATAAGAACCTGTAAAGATAGTGTAAAACTTACCTTGCATGGTAATGTTCTCGAAGATCCATGCCTCCTCTGTAGTCATCATTCAGGGTCCCTGATCCAATCACAGGTGCGGAAGGAGGCCTGGACAGAGGGAGGGCTCATGAATGTGAGGTGAGTGAAGGGGAGGGCTGGTCGGAGGGAGGACTCAGTGTGTGTGTAAAGGGAAGGGGGGCTGCATCTAAAGATGACATCTCTCCCTCCATGCAGCCCTGTTGCCTCTTCCTCTCTCCTTCACTTACATTAACTATAGGTTGTTAGATGTAAGTAAAAAGTGAGGGAAGGCTACACGGAGAGAAAGCTGTCACTAAAAGTGGACAGAGAGCAAACACTAAAGTATGTGAAGGAGAGAAGAGGGGCACAGGAGGAGAGCGGGCACTGTCATACATTAAGGGGAGGGGGCATAGTGTGAGAGAGAGCTCCTTATAAAGTAAGGAGAGGGGGGCATAGGAGGATACGTGAAGGGGGGGGGGGGGCACCGGGGCAAAGAGAGTCAGCAATTTTTTTTAAGTAAGGGGAGCACAGGAGAGAGAGAAACGGTGTTCTACCAGATTCAGTGGCTCATCAGATCGTGGCAATCGTCACTGATGTGGCATGTGCCCAGCTCTACCTGCAATGTGAAGAATCAAAATAACTCTGTTTATAGCGTGCAGTACATGCTGACAGCAGACGTAAAATTTGCACTGAATAGACTTTAAGAAGCCCAGAACAGTGTACCGGGGTTGCAACCAGTCCCTGACACCAAAGTGCAGATATCTCTGGATGTGCAGTGTTTCTAGCAGAAAGTCTGCACAGCCAGATTCCTACTACCAGGACCACTGTAAAATGCAGAAGAAGTCATGGTGGTTGGAGTAACCTTTTGAGGGATATTTCTGTGGCATTTTGTTTCCAGTCATAAAATGATTAAAAATGGTTTTAGGGATACAATATATTTTATAGAAGCACATCCAAAAATTTTTATATCAGCATCTAGGACTGTTCTTCCACAGGAGAGTTCTGTCACAGGAGACCAAGGACTCTTCCTTTAAACAGTCCATCATACTGCAATGGGTGACAGGCTCTGGATCTTAAAAAAGGTTGAACCCTTGAACAACAAAATACATTTTTAAAGTCTATAGTAACAGTTGGTATTGCATTTTAAGCCTAGACCCTTCACAGTCAATGTAACATTAGTACATTTCATAATACTGTTGATTTTAGGTTTCATTAAAATTAAAAGAATGTCTTCATGCACTACAAGACAGCAATGGCACATATATGACTATCCCTAGCATTCTCATTAATCAATGATTTCTCATGACAAAAATATTGCAATGTTTAGGCCAAAATAGGAATAATCCCATTCATCAAAAATTCTTCGTAACATGATTATTTTTGCCTAAAATTATCAGTTCAGTTATTAACTCATCACAACTTACTTTTCAGTGAGTACTCATCACAACTTACTTTTCAGTCAGTACTCATCACAACTTACTTTTCAGTGAGTAAATTGCTATGTACTGTAATGTCACATTTCTAGGCCAGAATATACATAAGCAAATATTGAAATATGTTATGCAACATCCATCCGCTATTCATTCTGAGATGTGTAAATTTTTATACTGAACACCCAGTAAAATTAACCCTATCTTTTTTTTTTTAGGTTACCAACTGACATCAGCCGAATGTTATGACCTAAGAAGTGGACGAATTGTAGCCGATCAGTACTGCCACTACTATCCTGAAAATGTTAAACCCAAACCTAAACTCCAAGAGTGTAATATGGATCCCTGCCTGGCAAGGTCAGTCATCTCTCCATAATCTGTAGCAGTCATATGTCAAACGAAATACTGCAATATTGTTATATCGCAGTTTCACAAATATGAGGTCACTGTTCAATTACAAGTTGAAGAGTTACTCCAATCCTTTTTGGATTTTTTTCTTTTTCATTTTTACGAATATTGTACTATTGGGCATTGTTCTTTAGGTTCCGACTTCCAAGCGCAAAAAAAATATAATATAATAAAATAAGATTTTACTTCCCTTGAATTCAGTGTCGGCCAAACCTCCCGGTGCTGCTCAGCATGCCTCCGTGTGATGTCATAGAGAAGCAGGGAGCGAGTGAAAGGAATTAAATAGTAAAGGGTGTGTAGGTCGTAGGGAGGGCTGCAGTTAAGGAATAATTGATGCCGTAGATTTTTTTTTTATTATTATTATTCTTATTGTTAGATTATTTTTGTAATACTCAGCGAAGTAAAACAATGCAATGTGACAATAAAGCAAACAAAAACTGATGAATCAAGTAGTACACGGATGAATAAAGGTTTACTTGCCATTAACCCCTTAAGGACACATGATGGAAATATTCCGTCACAATTCCCTTTTATTTCTGAAGTTGTGTACTTAAGGGGTTAAATGATAGTAGTTATGAAAATCCCCTGTTATTATCTTGTAAAACTGATACAAGGGAGAAGTTGATACAATTGAAACCAAGGACTAACTAGATGTTATATTGACTTTAAATAAACCAACCTCTGTTATCAGATATAATTGTAAACTTGTGTAGACAGATTGCTCACAGATCAGACACTGTTTATTGTGTTCTCAGATTCTTTTTTTTTTTTTTTTTTAAAAACAAGAACATGAGCATGACTTTCAGACATTTCCTGTATTGGATGCTCGCAGTGGTAAGAAAATAATTGCCACACTCTCAAAGATAAGAAAAACATAGCATACAAACTGTGTAGACATGCTTTCTCTTCATATCAAATTACTAGAGTTATTGGAAAATACTTAAGGAGAAGAATATCCATCAAGACATGCCACTTTGGCATCAAATTGATTAATTGTGCAATGTTCTTCCTTTTGTTTGTGGTGTGATCCTTTTACTGTTTTTTCGTTTTAAATTTTGGAGGGTGACCAGCTCTGTCTGCCTGTTAAAAGAAGCTTCTGGGAATAAACAGAGATCACTGCTTTCTTCACCTCAATGAGACATAGATTGCCTTGAAAATAAATGAGTTTGGGTTCAGGATGAGTTATGATAACCTTTCACTGTTCATTGTAATCTGCTACAAGACATTTGTACACAATGATATGTGGACAAGCCATTAACTTGCAGAAGTTTTCAGGAGCAACAACAAAGGGAACAATCATTACCACTAGCCTGAAGCATCTAATTAGCCTTGCCTAGCACTGCCAGTGAACCCAAATGATTTCTTTTTCTTTGTATGTACTGAAACGTTTAGGCAAATACATTGATGGGTATAATTTGACTTGTTAGATATTTAGAGCAATTAGAGGAAATCAAAATGAATGAACTGATTTTCTAAACGTTATAGGCTATGCCTTTGTTTCCCTTGAATGAGTGTGATTAGATGATCATTTAAAAGATTTTGTGACAAAGAATCAAAGGTGAACCTGTATTATGAATGTATGCCTGTATGAATGATCCCTGGCATTCTTTCGCCACAAACCGCCGCACTCATTCAACTATTTGCAGATTTCAGAGACCGCAAAGAGAACGAAATAATTAATTAAAGACAGCCGAGACTGGAGTTTGTGGCCTATTTTAGAACAAATGAAGGACTATCTTCTCTCCTGTATAGTTCTTAGATTGGGTTGCCTTGATTATCTTAAAAGATTTAGTTAGCCACAATGTATTCATTTCTACATAAAAGACTATTACTACAGGATACCTTTTTAACCTGAAGATGGTTTAGTGAGTCTCAGTGAGGTATATACTGTGATTTGCAATGACTTAACAACAGATTAGCCAAATGGAGGCAAAAATAGCCAATTTGGGAAATAATTTGAAAGGGACTGGGGATATAATCATAAAGTGCCCTTGTGTCTATATTCTTTGTACATGGTACAATAAAGTTGTTGCCCCACCTCTTTCCCTGTTGAGTGTGGAGCAGTGACGCACTAAATACACGTATGGTGTTGTTCCTCCGTTACTGTGTGCACTTGCCTGGTTATTTTACCCTTAGCATGAAGATTGCAACATTTATTTTCAGCTGTTTTTGTCCAAATGGTGGAACAGACTTGCCAAGTCATTGCATTTGACTTACTTATTAACAAATATCAAACCATTTAAACTGTGTAGCACATCACAATACATTAAAGACTGCATAATTAGCCACAGGGTTGTGCTTTGTAAAAAAAATATTAAATCAAGGATAAAAAATGTTTCTTAACCTATTAAAGATCAGTGGCTTTCTGTGCCCCATTCTACCCGAACATGGTATATCCTATGTTTTTTTTTTCATCAGCAGCACACCTATACAGCAATAGAACTTTTTTAAAAGGGCCAAGCATTCCATATCAGATAAAAACCAAAGAAAAAAGTTAACTGCGCTCTTCCCAAATCTCTATGCATATTAAAACAAATAAAGGTTATTTAGTTTCTCCAATGCCCATTAGAGGTATGCCCACCTGCCACGTCAAGGCAAAACTCTTAGGTGGGTCCTACACTGACTATTCGCCTTGCTTCCTTGAGCTTCAGGTTTGCCTTGGGGTGGCAGGTGGGCATCCCTCTAATGGCCATTTGAGTTACTAAATAACCTACACTTGTTTAAATGTGCTTAGGGATTTGGGGAGAGCGCAGGTAACTTTTTTTACTTAGGTTTTTACTATATGTATTGTGGCTGATGTGAACTATAGTCGTTTCTGCCGCCCAAATGTGGTGGGAGTTTGAACGCAGGACTTGTGTATTTGTATTCCATATCAGATGACGGACTATTGACCTGATTGATATTTTTAAAAAAAGCAATCGTCCTTACCCAGTTAAGAGTGAATTTTGTGTGACAACAGATATTACTGTGACGCTCCAAATGCCATATAACTTAAAGGAACACTATGGGGTCAAGAACACAAACATGTATTCCTGACCCTATAGTGTTAAAACCACCATCTAGCCTCCCTAAATATGGTAAAATCTTACTTGTATTCAAATCTGCTGCTGCTGGCTCTGCCCCCGATTTGCCTGCTTGGTTGCAGGGCCGCCATCAGGGCATGACAACCGCAACGGTTGTCATGGGCCCGGCGGTCCTGGGGGGCCCGGACTGCTCAGGTCGTCCGGGCCCCACATTCAGTGGGAACATACCGGGTCGCAGGGGGTCCTGCGACCCCGGTATGTACCCACTGGGCCAGCCTCTTCTCCTGGGGGGCCCAGCAGCCGGTCACCTCAGGGCCCCCCAGAGGCTGACCCTGCTGACAACCGGCGGGCGCGCGAGGGAGCACTCTCCTCTGAGTGCTTCCTCTTCAGCTCCCTCGCGCACTGTACTGATGTCGGAGCCGGAAGATGACGTCATCTTCCGGCTCCGGCATCAGTACGCGGCGCGCGAGGGAGCTGAAGAGGAAGCACTCAGCCAGGGAGAGTGCTCCCTCGCGCGCCCGCCGGGTGTCAGGACATTTGAGTGAGTGAGGGGGGGGGAGGGAGGACATTTGAGTGAGGGGGGGGGAGGGAGGACATTTGAGTGAGGGGGGGGGAGGGAGGACATTTGAGTGAGGGGGGAGGGAGGACATTTGAGTGAGGGGGGAGAGGGAGGGAGGACATTTGAGTGAGGGGGAGGGAGGGAGGACATTTGAGTGAGTGGGGGGGGAGAGGGAGGGAGGACATTTGAGTGAGTGGGGGGGAGAGGGAGGGAGGACATTTGAGTGAGTGGGGGGGGAGAGGGAGGGAGGACATTTGAGTGGGGGGGGGAGTGGGAGGGAGGACATTTGAGTGGGGGTGGGGGGAGAGGGAGGGAGGAAATTTGTATGAGTGGGGGAGAGGGAGGGAAGGGAGGAAATTTGAGGGAGTGGGGGGGAGAGGAAGGGAGGACATTTGAGGGGGAATGAAGGAAATTTGAGGGGGGAGAGGAAGGAAATTTGAGGGAGGGGGGAGAGGAAGGAAATTTGAGGGAGGGGGAGAGGAAGGAAATTTGAGGGGGGAGGAAGGAAATTTGAGGGGGGAGGGAGGAAGGAAATTGGAGGGGGTGAGGAAGGAAATTGGAGGGGGAGAGGAAGGAAATTGGAGGGGGAGAGGAAGGAAATTGGAGGGGGGAGAAGGAAGGAAATGAGAGGGAGGGGGAGAAGAAGGAAATTGGAGGGGGGGGAGAAGGCAATGAGAGGGAGGGGGAGAAGAAGGAAATTGACGGGGGTATGGGGAGAGATTGACATCCATCACACACACACAATGCACCCCTTGCACACAGAAAAACACACAATGCATTACACACAGACACACATACACAAGCAATGCATCCCTTACACACAGCAACAAACAATGCACCCCTTCCACACACTCAGTGCATCCCTTACAGACACACACACACTGCATCCCATACATACACAAACTCACCTTGCAGCCCTTACACATACAAACACAGATTCACACAATGCATTCCTTACACACATCAGGACATCCCCCCCCCCCTGTGTAAAGGGCCCTCAAAAAATGGAGCTGTTTCCCATTCTCCCAGAACATTGATTTTTGTGACCACAGTTACAAACCGCCTCCAGAGAGCCTGTTCTACACCAGACCAGTGGAGCCAGACGGCAGCTGAAGCCCATCATCATCCTCATCTGGTTGTAAGTAGGCAATCTAGTATATTATTCGTGGCACTAATCTCTAATTTACCTCACATTAAAGGGACACTATAGTCCCCAGAACCACTGCAGCTTAATGTAGTGGTTCTGGTGTCTATAGCCTGTCCTTGCAGGCCTTTTAATGTAAACACGGCGGCACTGCAGCACTGTGTTAGTTAACATGGCAGATCATATGGGTGGCGCACTGTGATGTCACATGGGGGGGCGGCAAACTTTACTTTTGCCTAGGGCGGCAAAAATCCTTGCACCGGCCCTGCAGACACTGCATGCCTGTGGGCGGACTCGGGGGGGGGGGGGGGGGACTCGGGTGCAGGCGCCGGGGGGCCCAGACCTTGAGCTGTGTCAGGGGCCCCAAAATTTCTGATGGCAGCCCTGCTTGGTTGATATCATCCGAAGTGATTCTCTGAGCCATTCACAAAGCTTTCCCGTAGGATTGGCTGAGATTGTCAAGGAGGCAGATCAGGGGCAGAGCCAGCACAAGCCAAACACAGCCCTGACCAATCAGCATCTCCTCATAGAGATGTATTGAATCAATGCATCTCTATGATGAAAGTTCATTGTCTCCATGCAGAGGGGTGAGACACTGAATGGCAGTGCTGCACAGTGTGCAGCATTGCCACACAAAGCACCTCTAGTAGCCATCTGAGGAGTGGCCAGTGGAGGTATCCCTAGGCTGTAATGTAAACATTGTATTATCTATGAAAGGACAGTGTTTACTGTAAAAAGCCTGAAGGGAATGATTTTACTCACTGGAACAAATACAATAAGTTCTAGTTGTTCTGGTGAGTATAGTGTCTCTTTAACAGACTGCATAGAGAATCAGTTAAAACAGCATGTTAAATTTGATGAGAGTCCAAGAACAATTACTGAATTAAACATACATTATGGTGCACATGTAAATTGATGGAGTAGAGACAATCTTGGCTGTTGTTTTTCTAGGTTATCTGGGTTGTATATGTTGAAACTCATACAAATTGCTTTTAGAAGTAGAATTCTAAGTTTTTGATTGTCACAGCAGCTACACAACACAAAGTAGCCCGTTGTGTATCTCCCTCCCCCGCCATAATGGCTGTTTATAATCTGTAGGGGGAAGTCTCATCTTTCTTCATACAGATTTAAAGCTGTTTCTTTAGCGTGGTCTCTACTTAGCATTTGGCCATTATCAGGAGTAATAGCAAACGTATAGCCTCCAGTTGCCAGGTTTTTTAATGCACAAGTCAGCAGTCAGTTTAACAATTTCCAGAGCACGGGGATGGCTTCCTGGTATAAAAAGGGCCTCACACTTTGATAAGGCAGGAAGGAGCCCCTAATGGGTTACTGTATCATGTTATTTTTTTGTTATTCAGATAAAACTAGCTTTAAAAAAAAAATCACTAATGTTTACTTAGTTGCTCAGGGGACAATTTTTTTTGTTGTTGCAGCAATACATGGTGGGGGGGGGCGGGGGGTGGGGGGGAGAGGGAAAGAGGAGCCTGTTAGCTGGATTTGGATTGTTTTATCAGGACCTGATCCTCAAGTGGTGAATAAATCCATATTGTCTGAACAAGCATTAGATATTTTTCTCTTTTAATTTAAGAGGTCGTTTTAGTTCATGCAGAAGTTTGGCGGCTTTCACAGGATGTTACCAGCCATTTTTCCTCTCAGCCTGTCAGCACCTCTGGATCATGCAATTCTTTTGATTGGGTTTACAATATAATGAGTTCTGTACCACAGCTTTTGCTATCGCATGCAGCGTCATTCAGTAGAGATTGTATTCATCCTCTTATTATGGGGCTCCAGCGAAGATTTAAATGATGTAAACCAAGACTCTCTGTGCACCCTTTACCTCAGAAATATTTATTACAGTGGTTAATATTTTCCACTTGAGCATTAGCTGTGGTTTGAGTGAAGTGGACCAGGTCAGGTCCTGTCATAAAAAAAAAAAAAATTATAATAATGAAGAAAATTCTCCCCTATGTTTGAACGGTAACGGGGTCCATATTTCTAAACCACATTGAAACTAACATGTAACATTTTCTTGCTACCATAAACACTGGTGTATTGCACTTTTCATATACATTATTGGGTAGTTCAATAGCTTTGTGTTTCTATTTTTCATATATATTTAACTTTACACACTGTCAGGTCACTGAACGTATTAGTGACAAAAATGTTTAAAAATAGGATCTAATGCCCTTGCTATATAAAGTCCATGGATATTTCACATTATGTCAGCTGGACAATCCTACCTGTTGTTTCTATCAGTGGGACAACCGTGAATTATCCAAATGTCAGTCCAACAACTCAGATGTGTCTCATTTGGAGTTATTTCCAGCTCATTAAGAAAGTGAAGCTCGAAAGTGTTGATATGTTCAGACGAAGGCCTCAGATTAGTGTATGAAAAAGTGTTTACTTGCAGGAAAGTATTGGTCATCAACATTATCAAGCCTAGCTCATCGGGATGGAAACCTTATCTAAAGTGCAGTCATGTAGCTGTAGTTTATTGTTTTATTGCGCTAGTGCTCACTTTGTGATGATGTTGTTTTTCACCCTTACAGTGATGGTTACAAGCAGATTATGCCCTACGACCTCTACCATCCTCTTCCCAGGTATGTCAACTAATCCTACACTCTAGTATCACGTGGGGGCATATTTGCAGGATTGTAATTGTTGTCCACATTTTAATGCATAAATCTGTACTACAGTGATTAATTTGCTTCCAACACTTGCTACACATTTTGGGATTTTATTTTTAAATTTACTATAACATGAATGAGTCCATATGTTCCTGGGGGGAGGAGGGGGGGAGGGGAATCCTCCATATATAACCTACTACTTAAAATTGTGGTGGCTACAGTGTTAATAAGACACTCCAAGCACTATAACAACTTTTGATTTTTTTACATAGGTTATGGTGAAAAGAAAGTCCCCTGTCTCCCTGCACACATTTGTTATAGCTTCACCCCTCCTGCCCCCCCACCCCAGTGGCAGATATCACAGGAAGAATGAGCTGTAAACAAACCTAAAGTTGCTGCTATGTTTGTAACAGGAATGCCCCTGGGTATTCACAAAACTGTGACTAGAGCTGCAATCACCTTAGTTAGTGGTTCCATCATATTTTCATCTTATCTGATTATTGGAATTGTTGTTTAGTATTGAACTGCATGTACTTTAAACCCTTGTTGGACAGATGTTTAGAGCATAAGCTAAACTTCCAATGAAAATAAATTGAGCACCTTACTTGGCAGGAACACTTGCTGACATCTTGGTCTGGCAGGTCCTCTTCTGAGCCTATGTCACCATTGTACTCTCACTAATGCGCTAGAGTACAGCACTGATGTCTATGGAGGATCGAAACAGCGGGATCCTCCATAGACACAACCAATTCCATGCAGCAGCTGTCAGTGGTGAAAGCTGTCGGGATTGAAAATTAGACTCCACTCTGGGTCTAAGAAAGTTAGGTAGAGGAGAAATACTGAGAGAAAGTAGTCCTACTTTGTCTCAGTATATCTCTTGACTATGTTGGAGTTTCAGTGAAATTCGAAATTTGAAAGTCGAAATTAGTATTTTCTAAAGATTCTATCTTTATGCAATACTAATTTTTCAGAGGTGGTTGGGGGTGACAGTGGTGATTTAAATCCCACATATTATAGGGCAGCACTTTTCATGTGCAGCCCATCAGTAAGTATAAGATATGTTTGTCCAGGGAAACATAGCAACCCTAAAAACAGTCTACTAGCAGCTATAAAATGTACACAAAATGTACTCCAATATTCCTACATGCAAATATTGTTTTTACTAAAGGAAGGAAATAGGGTGGGGGAGGGGGGCTATTTAGGCTTGTTTTGCATTTATTAGTTGGTGCTACTGTAAATCATGTATGTGAACAATAACAAATTATATTTTATACCATTTTTATCAAGGTAAGTCTGTAAAAACATGTTTTCACTTATTTACTTCCACACAAACATTGTTGGATTGGTTTGCTATTCAGCAGAGTTTATTACATTTTGATTAGATTGTAAAGTTCCAATAATTGGTTCATTATGTTTTACCTTTTCCTTGTTTAAATGTTTTACCCACCCTCTACCAGCATAGACTGTGTTATTATAAGGCAAGTGGTTGGATATCATGACAGGCAAGGAGTTAAATATAATTGTAAGCTTTTAGTAAAAGAGAAGAAAGTATTTTTATATAGTAACATGAGTCCAATACTTTGTTGGCTTCTGAAATCCTTTTTTTAATGACCTAAGCTTCCAGGCTGACTTTTCATGAGTGTAAAAATATTAGTCTAAAATCTCATCTTACACTTCTGAAGTCTACACTGTGTTAACTCATTGCATTCTTAAAGGGTGTGAAGTGATTCTCTGGAAGAGTTGGTTATCTCAAATATAAATATGCTCTCAGAATCTTGAGATCTTGGATCTCATTCTTTCTTTAACCCCTTAAGGACCAAACTTCTGGAATAAAAGGGAATCATGACATGTCACACACGTCATGTGTCCTTAAGGGGTTAAACTATGAGGGTTATTCACTAAGGTGAGAATTGTCCAGAATTAAAAGAGAATTTCAGATTTAAGGCTAAAATAGATCAACTGGAGAAATTCTCCAAGTCAACTATGCTTCTGGTTCTGCTATATTGGCCTTAAATTTGAAATTCATTTCATATACACCTTAAATAAAATGCAGTTATCACCCTCGGCCAGTGTAATGCTTCTCTGTGAAGAACATTGAGCACATGGGGTGTAATCATTATGATCAATGAAAAGTTCTTATGGAGGAAGTGCTTCATGGTGCTCCCCTTTAAATCTATATGATTCTTTTATTTTCTTGATAGAACCTTTCCTTAGGATCCAAATTGGAATATAATAGTTTTCTATTGGCAGTAGGTGATATAAAGTTGGCCATATAATTTTAAGTCCTACGCTACTACACAAGATTAAAAGCTATTCGCCAACACAAACCTGGAGGTTCCATGGCACATTCACTTGCATTCACTTGGGGTGAATTACTACACGTGTTCATGTTGATTTTTTTTATTTGGTATAGGGACTGATGGTACTTTAATTGACTGGTCTGGAAAACTTTAGAAACATCTCATGTACAGTTAACTTGAATGGACTGGATCCCTGGTAAACAATGAGTATCTCAGTATTTAGGGCTATGTTTCTAGGCTGCTACACTGACTTATCATATCACAGTCTACATATACTTTTACAAATACAATCACGTATCCTTTGTCCAGACACCTTTTTGAGGTCTAACAGGTTTATTTACTAAAGTGAGAATTACAAAGTGAATTTGAAGTGAATTTTAAATTTAAGGCCAGAGCACACAAAGTGAGTGCATAACTGACTTAGAGAATGTTTCAAGGCGACACTGAACCTCTCTTTTTTTTAATGAGTCTCTACCCAGCGAAAAACATTCACCACTCTCTTCTGGTTAGTTGGAAACTTTGTGTTCCTCCTTCATTTGGATCAACTCTCACTGTACATAGAGTGTGGGAAAGGAGAGGACCATAGCTCATTTAACACGGTTCTTTGCACCAACAACATTATTATTGTTATTATTTATTTTTTTAGGATATGCCAGTTTAGTTTATCCCAACACAAAGCGTCTACTGGAGTTTCCCATAACATTCAAATAAAGCAGACATATATTCTTCAAAGGTTTACTATGGAGGTCTATGCGTAGTGGCAAATTTAGAATTTGCTGGGAAAAAAGACTTGTTTGATCCGCAAGACCAGTATTACTGCTGAATTGTTTTGAAACTAGAGCATTTACTTGATTAGTGTGTACGTACAGCATTGAATTTTACCCTTTAAAATATCTTACAAGATGCATACCTTTACTAATGTGGAAAACATGTCTCCATGCTGGTGACTAGACCTATCGCTAATACCAGACTCCAATAAAAAATAATTCTGCAGAACTAACATAGAGTATTCATATTTCATAGACATGAAAGGGCTTGTCACTCTCCATCAGATATCAAATATTACACTAACTATTATTAAGTTGTATTACCCAATAAAAGCCATCATTGGTATGTTTATATAGTGATATCTACTGTGAGGTAGTATGATTGCTAATGACATACACTAAGTTAAACATCCCATCTAGGCTCCATTTTAAATTCCTGAGTCCAAACGAGTCATGTGGTCTAACAAATGACACATTTTAATAAATGTTGTCTTTGTCTGTCATTATATAAAGGGATTATTATAAAGACTGCATTTAATTGTATTTATTTTATACTTATCCATGATATTAAAGAGGCACTCCAAGCTCCATACTGGTGCTATGAATAAATAAAATATATAGACAAACACAAAAAAAGACCAATTACATAAACACACAACAATAATACAATTCTAATATAAATATGAGGTGTAGGTCTACTAAATGGTGTAAAATTACTAAATCGAAATATGAGAAGAACCACATTGATGGTTCATAGATATAATTCCTCACACAACAGTGTACAGATGTATGTATCTGAACCTCCAAAAATCTAGTACAATATTACAATGTATACCCAAACACTCAAAGCTCACACAGGCTGCACTTGGGCTAAAACTAGATCCATGGTTTGTATTCAGTATAAGGGCGCAACAACTTCTAATCTAGATATAACAACTACTTACAAATTGGATAATGTATCGAGTGTAATCCTATTAAGATAGCTGCGCTAGTATAGGATCAGGCTATGTTGGTCCTTACAATCAAATGGTAATTTCCCTATTGTGCTTTCAAGGGCACTCCTTAACAAAAGCTGTCCCTAGTTTTAAAGGCTCGATAATCACCCACCCAACGGGTCCCCAACCTAAGCATCCATCTGATATCCAAGTCAGATTTAGAGTGAGTGGAGCGGTTTCAATGCCTAGGACCCTTCCGTCTGGTGTCTAAGTCAGCCTGTGAATGAATAGAGCAGGTCGAGCGTCTGGACCCCTGAAGCGCCTTTCACCTTGCGGCTGAACCGACTTCAGCTGACTTTTCTTTGCTTGTTATTATTATAGGGGGGTGCGTATGGACCCCTGAAGCGCGTTTCACCTTGCAGCTGAGCCGACTTCAGCTGACTTTTCTTTGTTTGTTATTATTATAGGGTTACCCCCCATTCAGGAGGATTTCTCTGTATCGGCTCCCCATTCTTCTATCTATTTTCTCTCCTCTTTTCTCTTCTTTTGAGTTACTATATTTTGACAAAGGGCTAGCTTTTAGATGTCAAAAAAAGCTCTGCAGTCTAATGTGGAAATTGCCCTTATGTATCATCTGTATAATCCTTCCAAACTTGGACAGCAATGATTGACTGACCATGTAATTGTGCGTTATCTATACGACTTCAGAGGTCTTTGGATGCCAAAGAGAGCCCAGGCCCCCAGTTGTTTGTTTATCAAACCTCTTTTAAAAATGAAGTGTACTGGTTGTGAGCACTCCTTTAATGTTAAGAAGGCAAAGCAGAGGTTGGTTCTTGACAGAATCTTACGTTGTGTCTATTACAGAGATTCACCACCATTACTGCAAAGCCTTTCTGGATTTTATAATGGCTATTAAGTACAAATCTTCTTTCTGTCTATTACAGAGAAAAGATTCACTACCATTACTGCAAAGCCTTTCTGGATTTTTACTGGCTATTAAGTACGAATCAATAATAAAAAGACATATTTCAATCAGAGATCAAGATTTCTTAAAACATATTTAAAAATAACTTAATTTCACCAAAAAGGCTAAGCATTTTATCCTATGAGCTATGATCCTTGTCTATGCTATCAAGTTTTTCAATCTGAAAACCCTCATAGCCTTAATGGTCAATATTCTATTCCCTGGGTTTATGATGTTAAAATCACGTTGCGGCCAACTGAAACTAGCAGGTATCATTCAGTGCTGGAGGTAACAAACTTCGATTGCTATTTTTAAATTTGGCTTACGGATATACTGATGTCTTGATATCATTTTTCATTACGATTCACTGCCCTTCTTTATTTTTAGGTGGGAAAGTACCCCATGGACTGCGTGCTCCTCCTCCTGCGGCGGAGGCATACAGAGCCGCTCAGTATCATGTGTAGAAGAAGACATTCAGGGGCAAGTCAGCTCAGTGGAGGAATGGAAGTGTATGTATACTCCCAAAATGCCGATAGTACAACCATGCAATATATTTGACTGTCCTAAATGGTTGGCTCAGGAATGGTCACCGGTAAGTAACCAACAGGTTTTTTTTTTTTTACTTTAAAAAAGGCATTTAGAAATAAATGCATTGTGTCTAATTTCCTCCATTTGTGTTGCCTTTCTACTCTGTATTCTTGAATGACTATATTCTAGTCATTATACAAGCAGGCTTGAAAACATTTTGTCGTAATCATTGCAATATGCAATAATAGCAAGCCAGTGCTGTAAATAAATTAGTACAATTGGTTAAGCAGTTGAGAGATTTTTCTGGGTATTAAATTGAGGTTTAATAGATCTTATATGATTAACTGCAAATTAAAATCTGTATGACAGTATACCTCTTCTTTCCCCATAAAATAATTCAGATTATTGGCATGGCAAAAGTATTGCTATAGTCTGTTTTGCCTTATAATCTGGCCTGGTACTTACATCCAACTACTAACTTAAATTTACCAAAGTAATCTCAATACCAAGTATTAAAACTATTATTTAACTTGATGACAATTTGAAAAAACATAATTTTAGTTCATGATATTAGCAATTAGCATTGCAGCACACATTAGAGATCTCAAAAGCAAGACATGATTTTCTTATGTTCTCACTTACTGTTATGCCTTTTTACCAGGTTTGGTGATGGTGGAGGTTTAGTTACTAAACAATGAGTGGTGGTAAATTGAAAACCACTTGACAAAATTAAGGTGAAAAAAAAATCAAATTAATTCTTTGAAGATTTTTTTTGTCTATCTGTTGTATGTTAGTGAATAAACCTTTTTGTAGCTCCATGGATTGTCTACAAGTAGGCAATGAAGATCCCATGAATTGTTTCCATGTGCTGGAAACATATGTGTGGGATTTTAACAATGTTCGATAGGCGTGTAAGTGAAAGCAAGTAATTCATGTTATTATGTTTATTAAATTTTGCATTGTGCCAGCTAATATTAAGGTCTTGTTTATCCACAGTGATTTTAATGGGTTGTGACATACGTTACAAATATTATTAATCTTGTCAGTATAATTTTAAAAACGTTATTTTTGTTCCTTTGGAACGAATGCTTGCTATTTTTTTTTTTTAAATGCCAGACTTACATTGAATGTAAGTGCTTTATACAGTAAAAATAACGTGATCTCTGAGTTTAGTGACTTTATTTATCTATTTTTCAGTGTACAGTTACATGTGGGCATGGGCTGAGGTACCGTGTAGTTCTTTGCATTGATCACAGAGGGATCCATACTGGTGGCTGCAGTCCTAAAACAAAACCTCACATCAAAGAGGAATGCACTGTGCACATACCTTGTTACAAAACTAAAGGTAAGTGAAGAGAAGAAGGGTAATCTCTTAGCAGAAATCCATATAATAAAAAATAGCAACATTCTGGCTGTAAACAGCTTGTTACATAACGTTGGACCTAGCATGTAGTTCATTAAGGCCCCATCTTGCTGCAAGATAGGGTTGAAAAGGTCCCTAAAATAGTTAACGTTATCCTCAAATTACGCAGACATGAGAACTGCATGTGGGGGCTGATAGGAACATGACTTTTGTGTACAAGGATGATGTGGTTAAAAAGACAGGGGGGACCAGTTGGCATCGGACCCATCCCCTATTATGCCATACTTACGCAACAAAGCCTTCATCCCAGGTATGATGGCTAGAGACTTCAAAAACTTAGGATAGGCTTACAACGCATCTGCCAACTATACAAGGGAACAGGGGTCATCACCTTTGACACACTAAGACAGTGGGGCCATCTCACCCCTGCTGATTCTTTTAGATACATACAAATCAGGGATTTTGCGAACCGGGCACACATAAAGATGGCGGCCCGGAAACAGATGATGTTCTTCGAGCGCATCTGCCTCCAAGAAATAATACCCAAAGGCATGATAACGCTCAGGTACGCCCACCTCTGTTCAGAAGCAAGGGACTGGGGCAAATTAGCTTATACGGATCAATGGGAGAGGGACCTAGGAGACACGCTGGAAGGCATAGAGTGGCAAGAGATCTGGGAGGCGAACCATACCTCATCGGTATGCGTTACCCTCCAGGAACAATCTATCAAAACAATGCTTCGCTTGTTCACTACACCAGTTAAACTATACCAAATACACAAGACTCCTACGGATGAGTGCTGGAGGGGGTGTGGCCAGAGAGGGACGTACGTCCACATGTGGTGGGAATGCCCACAGATGATCACATTTTGGAAACAGATACAGGCACTATTGACACAGGTCTTTGGCAGACCTCCAGACCTCGACCCATTTCTCTTTCTATTGAGCAGGACTCTAGACGGCTGGACTAGGCAGGAACAAAAGCTACTTCATAAGATAACCTTAGCAGCCAGGAGGGCAGTAGCCTCAGACTGGCTCAAGCCAGGCACACCACCCATCGCAGGGGTCATCAACAGAATAAAAGAAGTCCACTTGATGGTTGACCTGACAGCCAGAATAAGGGGCACCTCCAAATATTTCCAAAAGATCTGGGAACCCTGGGAAAACTCTAACGTGTGAAACTAATATATAACCAGGCCCCGATGGTAACCCATCGACTGCAGTAGCGGATCCCGCCCCCTACCCCCTTCTTTTCCCCCTCCCCCTCCTATCTCTCAACCTGTGCTCTATCATTCCTGTTTTCTTTGACTCTAGTTAGAAATAACAAAATAGTTGACCAACGTAACACATCCAAGGGAGCAGACACATGGGGCACACGAACATTCAAAACATCGGAAAAAGTAACAGCCGCACAGTCTTTTGCAACACAGGGGACCTGCCAAAGGCAGGACAAGCATGGTACACTACATCAACAAGACAACAAGAGGGTTGCTAGGACCAGGCATCAAGCGCTGTATGCTACTCTATAGCAGCCTCAAATTAAGCTTACGAGAATGTTGGTACAATGCGATACTAGTAACCCCACTGCATGTCTGGTGAACGATTATACTGAACCATGTTATACCTTGTTGAATGATGTAAACCAATGTCATATGGTACCAGACTGTGTATGCAACTCATTGTGTCACGACAAAATAAAGCATTTAAAAAAAAGACAGGGGGGAGGGCAAAAAGGACAAGAGGGAGCGTGAGAAGGTAGAAGGTAGAAGGAGAGCTGAATATGATATCTGTGTTGCGTTGAATGGGATAAGGAAAGAAGAGGTGGAAAGGACAAATTGGTGGACTGTTGTAGCAACCGTGTACAAGTTGTCAGAGGCAGGCATTTAAATTGATGCTAAAGCTACAAATGTAACCATTGGATGTAGATAAAGTAATATATTTAATGTTCCATATTTATTCTAGGAGGCCCAATTCCATAAAATGCTACATTCCTCATAGTCAGAGAGTTATTATTTTGTTTTGTATGATATTTAATATCTGATTTTGGCTTAAAAATGTCAATCGAACTTTCCCAATGTTTCAGTACTGTTAGAAAAAACTTTCCAAATTATCAGTCTACAACACATCCTACACACTATAATTAAAAGTGACGTCTGTACATAAATCATTTGAAAAGTTTTTTTCTAACAGTATTAAATCATTTGGAAAGCTTTGTCAAATCAAGGCTTTTTTTTTTTTTTTTTTTACAATCTATCATTTTCTGTAGTCTTACACATAAACATTTTACCTTACCGCTAATAACAATAATGTGATAATAATGCTGGCAATTCTATTCACAACTCTGAACATTTTTTGTACAAACATATTTTTAACAGCTTTTTTTTTTTTGATGTACTTAAGCCGGTATAATAACTTCCAACAAACAGCCCCACCTCAACCCATCTTAGTCGCACCATCTCTAATGAAGTAGCATGCTGGATATGTAGGAGTAGGCTAAAGCTGGTCCTGATTGTCTGTTAGTCCCTCCTGCTTCATACTGATCAGCCATTGTCTATTTCAGCCTCTAGTTGTTGCACTCCCTTCTACAGGAAGCTAAAATGTAAGTTCTCCTTCAGCCCAATCCTCCTCCGTTGAACTTACACAGAATTCAGGGAGAAAGGACTGAGGGGTGGATGTGCTGCCATTGGCTGTGTGTCACAGCATGTTGTACTGATATCCTAATGATGCTGTTGGAGGTGGAGTTACACCACTGGCAGCATATGGGTTTAAAAAGGGGTTTAAATAAGTGTGTGGAGTCTTTCATACCGAAACTCTCCGTGCTGAGAAGGAAAAATTTTTCCCCTAGTTTGTTGCAAAATTGGAAATGCTTCAAACTGGAGTTGTTTTGCCTTCTTTTGGATCAACAGCAAAAAAACAAATGTGAGGAAGGCTGAACTTGATGGACGCAAGTCTCTTTTCAGCTACATAACTATGTAACTATGTAATTAATGGCCATTATGCTTGAAATAACCCTTTAAGTTTTAATTTGATAATGTTTAAAACGTTCACTTTATAGCAAAAACTTGTACAGGTGTGTCTGCAGAATATTTTGCAGGGGAGTCAAAGTCATAATTTGTATAGGTACTATGTACAGGCAGAGTCACTCTTAGGCCCAATTGAAAGGCAGATTCTGCATGGAAAGGGCAGCTGCCTCCTCTTGCCCTGTGCTGTGGACACCTGTGAGCTTGTTTTTGATAAAGTACTAAAGAACTTTGCCTGAAAACTAAATATAACAAAAATCAAAGGTATGAAATCTTTTTCTTGTGTCACACCAAATCATCACATTTTCAAGGTTTCCTTTTATATTGGGGTCTGGTTATGTATACACTATTTTCCTTTTTTCCTTGATATTTAAAGTTCAAATTCCCATATGCTAAATCGCTACACTTATTTTTCTTTCTGCTCAAATTCCTTAGTGCGTATGCTTCCATTAATTTTCATTACTAATTCATTTTTTTTTTTTAGAGAAATAGTCATAGAAATATTTCAGGAAGTTATTAGAATAATTATTGTTACGTTTCTTTGAAATGCATTATGTCATCTACAATTATTTTGATGTCTGCCTTCTAGGAGAAGTATTGTATATACCTAAGGAAAACGGCTTGCGAGCTGTATGTTCTATGACATCTGTTGTCTGCTTGCTACTTCTGAATGCAAACGCTATTTTCCTATTAATTGTTGCTGCCTTATTACAATTGAATTCACTTCTCTTAGCTTTGCAGATCTTCTACGTCTGCTATGAGATAGAATGGGATGTGAAATGTCTTACTTAACCTTAAAATACTTCCAAATACTAACATACTTTTGCAGTGATACAAGTCAAAATAAAAGATAATCAAAATATGTTATATATTGACAGATGAGTGCATACACATTGAATTAAAGCCTCCTCTACTGATTAAAGCAGCATTGATTTAGAATAGTACAGGTATCTCTTTCCTGCCTTGTGCTTCCAGATTATATTATCCATAAGTTTAAAGCCACTAGTTTTTAGTATGAATTTAATTCCTTCAAAGTATTGCAAGTGTAAGGATCAATTTGTGACATCCCAACTGTAATATATTTGCGTTAATATACACTATACACTGATCAGCCACAACATTAAAAATACAGACAGGTGAAGTGAATAACATTGATTATATCATTGAAATGGCCCCTGTCAAGGGGTAAAATATATTAGGCAGCAAGTGAACAGTCAGTTCTTGAATTTCATGTATTTGAAGCAGGAAAAATGAGCAAGCAAAAAGATCTGAGTGACTTTGACTACCAAAAGTGGTGCAAGGAAGGACAACTTTGTGTCAAGGTCATGGGCACCCAAGGCTCATGATACACGGGGGGAATGAAGTCTAGCCCTCCTGATCTGATCACAGAGAAGAGCACTGTAGAAATTGGGTCCTGACATTTATGGTGATGTTACTTTGACACCTACCACCTACCCAAAGATTGTTGCAGACCATATACACCCCTTCATGGCAATTGTGTGATAGCAGTGGCCTCTTTCAGCAGAATAATGCACCCTGCCACACAGCAAAAAAAGTTCAGGAATGATTTGAGGGCCATGACAAAGAGTTCAAGGTCTTACCTTGGCCATCAAATTCCACAGATTTTAAGCCGACTGAGTATCTGTGGGATGTGCTGGAACACCAAATCCGATACATGGAGGCCCCACTTCCAGACTTGCAGGACTTAAAGGAGCACTATAGGATAGGGAACACAAACATGTATTCCTGACCCTATAGGTTTAAAACCACCGTCTAGCCATCCTGGTCCCCTCATGCCTCCCTAAATATAGTAAAATCTTACCTGTATTCAAGTCTGGAGCTGCTTACTTTGTCCCTGTTTCCTTTTGACCTGCCCACTGCCTGCTGACATCATCAAAAATGGTAGCCTGATCCAATCACAATGCTTCCCATAGGATTGGCTGAGACTGACAAAAAGGCAGATTAGGGGCAGAGCCAGCACAATTCAAACACAGCATCTCCTCATAGAGATGAATTGAATCAATTAATCTTTATGAGGAAAGTTCAGTGTCTGCATGCAGAGGGAGAAGACACTGAATGTTTGGATGCATTTTAGGCAGCCATGACCCAGTAAGGATCTCTAACAGCCATCTGAGGAGTGGCCAGTGTAGTTATCACTAGGCTGTAATGTAAACACTGCATTTTCTCTGAAAAGACAGTGTTTACAGCAAAAAGCCTGAAGGTAATGATTCTACTCACCAGAACAAATTCAATAAGCTGTAGTTGTTCTGGTGACTATAGTGTCACTTTTAAGGATCTGCTGCTAATTTTTTGGTGCCAGTTACCACAGGACACATTCAGAGATCTTGGGGAGTCCATGCCTCAACGCATGAGTCATTTGTTTTCTTTCCCTTTCATTATTGTCTCTTTCCCCTTTAACGCCTCTAATTTTGAAATAAAATATTGCTTGATTGGAATAAATAAACAAATAAATAAAACATATCCAATTTGAGCAGTAGAAACCAATGTATAAGTGGTAAGGTATGTCTGAAATTGCAAGGCATGAGCACAGGTGTAAGTTGTGTTTTAGTGCCCAACAACTGTACAGCAGGGAACTAAAGTCCCAGATTCTTCCCCTAAATTAAAAACGGAAGGTAACTCTTGCAATTCAGCATTTCCTTGCAAAGTGATAGAGCTCTTTTTTTATGTAAACTTGGTATAATATGATTATACAAACAATGTCATTTTGAATATCACCACTGATTTAGAATAACAAATAAAACCCTTTATCTTGCTTCTCACTAATGCACTAATGCACAAACTGTCTGCATTGTCTTTGAATTAAAGGGACAACAGTAACCCCAATCGATTGTTCGTTTGATTCCAGTTAAGCAGTTAATAATGGGTATTCTGCAAGGGGAAAACTAAACATGTAGAACATAAGGAATTACATTCCTAAAATATATATCAGACAAAAATACTACTGGTATCATCTATATGCCATCAGGGCCGGCCTTAGGCATTTAGACGCCCTGTGCGAAAAATCTTCACAGCGCCCCCCCCCCCCCCCCCCTCATCCATGTATGCTGTAATGTTTGTGTTGTCTGTGTATGTGATAATAGGTGTGATGACGGTGTGTGATATGTATGCTATGTGTGATATTTGTAATGGGTGTATTAACAGTGTGTGATATGCGTGTATTGGTTGTATGTGACACACACACACACACAGAGTCAGACGGCCATACACACACACAGGAAGACAGTCATACACACACACAGACACACAAAGGCAGACAGTCTCACACACACACACAGGCAGACAGTCAGTCATACACACAGACACAGACAGTAATACACACACACAGAGGCAGACAGTCATACACACACACACACACACACACGCAGACAGTCATACACACAGACAAACACGCAGACAGTCATACACACAGACACACACAGGCAGACAGCCATACACACATAGGCAGACAGCCATACACACAGAGGCAGTCATACACATAGAAGCAGTCATACACACAGAAGCAGTCATACACACAGAAGCAGTCATACACACAATCACACACACAGAGGCAGACAGTAATACACACAGACACACACACACAGAGGCAGACAGTAATACACACAGACACACACAGTCATACACACAGACACACACAGAGGCAGACAGTCATACACACACACACACAGACACACACAGGCAGACAGTCATACACACACACACAGACACACACAGGCAGACAGTCATACACACACACACACACACACACAGGCAGACAGTCATACACACAGACACACAGAGGCAGACAGTCATACACACAGACACACACGGGCAGACAGTCATACACACACAGACAGTAATACACACAGGCAGAGAGTCACACTCACCTGACAATCACACAGTTACCTGTGGAGTTCATTGTTGAGGCAGTGCAGCTCCTGGTGACTGTTTGGTGGGGAAGCAGGGACTCCTTCCTGCTTCCCCTGCAGCAGTTTTCCGGCGCTTTTAGCTCCGCCCCCGCCGCACTGTAAGCTCCGCCCCCGCTGCACATTTGAAAAAAAAAAAAAACTTTTTTTTTTTTTTTTGTTTAAATCCCGGCCGGCTGTGCGGCCGCACGGCGCCCCCTGCTCCATGGCGCCCTGTGCGGCCGCACAGCTCGCACACCCCTAAGGCCGGCCCTGTATGCCATTCATATAAAACTTGAAAAAAATATTTTGGTGCACTGTAGGAAAGACTGAATACATCTTTGGTTGAGCGAATACTGTATTTAATCATACCTACATGTCCCTCACAATGGCCTTAAATCAGTTGTCTCTAGGCAAGTGCCTACTACACCTTAATAAAATGTTGCCTATATTTTCAACAATAATTTGTATTATTATTAATTGATATATATGAAATAGCATATATATTATAATATTATATTCTTCATATGCAATGTAAGTCCTGACAAAAAGGCAAATCACTCCTAGTCTTGAGGGTAAAAACAAAAAAGTGCTTATCCATATGTGTGCACATTATAGAAACTGCAAATATACCGCTCCAGAAGAGTCAGTCATCCTTACAGCTAATGATTTCCATACGTGGACATCAATACTTTGCTTTAAAAAAAAAAAAAAAAATGTATCGTTGGCTAATTAAAACAAAATTTAAATGAATTGAAGAAAAAGACAGGGTGTTTGACATTTTGTGTCCTGTTTTCCATCAATGATAACTAAACAAAATATGTAACTCATTTTTCAAGCTCAGCACAGTCGATGAACTGATAAGACTGGTTCTGGGGAATTCTTCCAAAAGTCGCAATAAGACAGCTAAGAGGCCTGCGAGTAACATGCACGGTGCCAGCTGTGATTGGAGAACAGCCCTCTTCTATTACTATGATGTTTTAGCGATCAGCACTTAATTATCTTTACAGACTCCATCTTTTGTATTATATTACCTCGGTATAGCTTTGGTCCTCCAAAAAAACAGTAGGCATGATGTAGTTTTTTAGTGGTCTCCTGTAGTCCCATTGCAAAGCCGCTTCTGACTTCTAAGTAACTTTTTATTCCTTTAATATCTGCTTCTCATGCTCGATGGGAAATTACCTGTACTTAACTTGATATGTCGATTGAAGGAGCAGTTTACATGAGAGGAAATTAGACTAACTTTTCATCACATGAAGCCAGCCAGATGTAATGTAATCACTGTTTGCCATTATATCTGGAGCTGCTTTAAACCCCATGTCACGTATTACATTCAGTTTCCATCTTTTATATACGGCATTAATCAGTGCAAATTGAAAAGTATCAGTCAGATGGTTTTTTTTTTATACTGAAAATGGTAGTGGGTTTTGCTTTTGCTTAAAAAAAATAAAAAATCTTAATGCCATGGAAATGCCATTGTGTAATTTTGTTACATTTTTACTTATCCTTTGTAACATTCCAAATTAATTAAAAAGTATTTAGGCCTTTATAGATGTGATTTTTTTATATATAGCATTGCTTCTGTAATTTGCATAGGTGTCAGGTTTTGTGGCATGTTAGATTTATAACATTATTTACAGGTTTGTACTGAATTATTGTATCTGTTATTTTTCTTAGTTGAGCAAGCCATTCTCATTCATAATGTTATCATCAGTTAGCGTTTATCACATTCTGATGTGATAAAACTGCCAAAGTCATACGATTTGTATTATTCTGTTGCCATCTGGAAATTGGTATACAGCATACATTGAATATGTAATTAACATCTAAAACTCTGCATGTAAAATGTAATATACTATGCTACTCAAATACTAGAGATAAGGTATATCGCAATTGCAATAAATCTTTAACACATACTATTTTGCGGGCGGTTTCAATAGTTGACCACCTATAAATGTGAAATCCTCTCCTACCTCCTACCTGATGGGATGTGGGTTAGGTTTAACAAATAAATGATTAAGCAGCATGCAACTCATAATCTGCTACATCCCTGATCTCTTGAGAGGTAGTTAATCAATAGGTAGGTACCTTTTCTGTTCCCCCAATCAGCACATCCATGCCCATTGATTGGAGGTTTGATTTTAAAACTGGTGGGTAGCCCACCCATTACATTTACCCCACTATTATTACTGCATCCCCTTAGTTGTGCAATGAGAAATATAGTTGACACATTAAGAACACACTTGCCTTTGGTTCTTATATATCCTCTCCCCTAAGGATGCCTGGCTTAACAATAATAATTGGGAGTTCAGTACAGCGAGAAACCTTGACTCCCACCATTAACAGCCGGCTAATGGACAGTTCGCTGGCATTTAATTATTAATATAAATATTGTTATTGTCATAACCTTGGCTGTGATTTAATAAGCTTTTCAAATGATTAAATACTGTTAGAAAAACAAAAAGTTAATAGGAATGTTTGTAGATACATTAGTTGCAAACTTTTCTAATAGTGTTTAATCATTTAAAATAATTAATTAAATCAAAGCCCATGTCTAACTATATAATAATTTGTGAAAAATAAAATTGGGGTGCATTGGCCTTAATTTAATACACTTTACAAATAATGTAATACTTTAAAAAAACTTTTCATATGATTTATCTACATAAGTCACCTTTAAAGGCTATAGGAATTTCTGTATATAAATCATTTGGACATTTTTCTAACATTATGGAATCATTAGTACATTTAGGCAGTTGTTGGCTAATAAAGTAGGCTACATTTGAAATGTAACAAAACTATAATATAGCTGTCACATCACCACATTACACGGAAGAAAAGATAAGATCCTGGTGTATGAGTCTAATGAGCATTATCCAACAAATGGATTTATCATATACAATTATTTGGGTCTTTTGTCTTTAAAAAAGCCCCAACTATGACCTTGATTTAATATTGTTGGATAAGCTTTCCAAATGATTTAATATTTTTTTAATAAAGCTTTAAAATTATAATTCAACAGATTAAAATATCAAATGTATATATATATATATATAATATCATAATATAAAATATTCCTTCATTAAAATATTTTTCATTATAATAAATCATTTAAAAAGATTATCCAAAAATATGAAATCACTCAGAAAGCTTATACAATAAGATTCAAAGCCTATATACTAAATTCACAGAATTCAGTTTATCAAGTTGAGCTTTTAATACCTGAGATTTTTTAGGGTAAGCACAACATAACGAGTTTAAGATGTCCGAGATTATGATTGGGTTGAAAATTCCATATCAATACAAAGTGCATTTATATTTTGGGACTGAGAACAGAAAATGATCTCTATCTTCATTTGACTTGCAAGCAATGTCTTAAGAAATAATACAGCTTGGTAAAATCCATGTCTACAATTAATATACATTTATGTGCTGATTTCAGAAAAACTACCAGTTGAAGCCAAATTGCCTTGGTATAAGCAAGCTCAAGAACTTGAAGAAGCAACTGCTGTATCTCAGGAACCTTCGTAAGTAATTTGGCCAAATGGTCCCGTCCTTCCAGTGCTTGTTATTACATGTTTGGGTTAATGTCTAAACCACAGAATAGTACCGTCTAAAGCCATGGGAAGAAAAAAAATCCAATATCTTAAAAAAAAAATAGGTGTATCGGTTCTTAATCTTTATTTGTAAGACAGTATCCTGAATGTCCTTTACATTTATATTATTTGTGTCCTTTAAAAACAATTCACTGGAATATAAATTTGTACTTTAGTAAAAATCATATAAGGATTAAAGTGTCTAATCTCATTAACCATGTCTGTGTGTTGTTAGCAGAAACATGGAAAGAGGTGGGATTCGGGCATATTATATTTTTGTTACATCTGTACCTAGACTCAGAAATCTTCCTGTGACTTACCAATGGAGCACCCCAGTTTAATATCACTTTTATTTTCGGTCTATTTGCTATGCTACCTAAGTTTATACTTACCAATTGGAATTCTTTTGATTATCTAAAATGTCTTTTAAATTATTTAATAAGTTAAGTTTTAATCGTCGTTGACTTTTTGGTCAGGGTATCTAGCTGTTCTTGTTTCTTCATATCTGGATTATGCCCTCCCCTGCCCTTTGACGATAGATACCACTGCTCCTAACCTCTCCAATATGAATACATCTGTACCTAGACTCAGAAATCTTCCTGTGACTTACTAATGGAGCACCATTTGCTATATTGAACCCACATATACCGTGGCTCTGGCTTCATTGGTTCTTCACTACTTTTTATTCCTTGAGTTGCATCATAATCCATTAATACTAAAAATACATGGTAGACAGGTTTTCGTATTCATGGACACTGCTCATCTATTCAACCAAAGTATTCAAAATAAATTAAACTGGTCGACACAAAAGTACAAGTTAAACAGCTAAGTTTAAATTTGCATCTTTTATTTCAACTTTATTCATGTGGCCTACATTTTACAAATATATATTTGACAGCAATTCACTTCTGTGTAGAAAGGGGCAGATTCTTGATTGGTGAAGAACTATTAATTATGGATATATATGGCTATACTAGAAGTGAATATTCTATTAAATGTGTAATGTCAGGTTTTCCCTTTGTACACTGACTACACAAATGAAGATCACACCGATTTATCAGTCATTGTACTCAGAAACATGGAAGGCAGTGTGATTTTCAGTCAGGTAAATACATATTCCCAACCAAAGATCATTCAGAAACAATATGCACAGGATTTAATGCTAGAGCATCTGACAGTGGTCCTTTAAGCTTTTTAGAAAGCCATTGAAATGAATGGTTTTAGAGTTCTCAGCACTAAAACCACAATGTTTCAAGGTTGAAACTAGAATGACTATTTTAATGTGCAGCATTGCGCTGTATCCCTGCGCGGTGATTAATGTGCACAATGTTCGGCTTTGATCTGCAGAATTCCCTACTCTGTCTAGGTAAGAGCTTACAGCTCTGAAATTGAAATCTTAATGCTAGCAAATAAATTTTCCTTTCAATAGGGTCTGATGGCCATATAGGACTAGTTAATATAAATTCTATTATATTTCAAATAAAGTACATGTGGCAAGCTACTGCAGAGCTCAGGAGCTATTTTCCTATATAACACACATTAGCAAGGAGTGGATATGTAATCTGGGGCTTAGCATCCTGAATTTTACGACTATAGCTAAACAAAGGCCCCTATGTTCTTCATTGCTTTTTAATTTAAATATTAATACTCCCGAAAACATAGGACCACTTTACAGTCAGTTACATATATACGTGTGTGGATATACTGGATGTACATATCATAAAATACTATGTTTTAATGAAAAATGCTCTTAACTAGGTGAAAAATAAATTCCTAAATTTCAAGATAACCAAATCATTGACTGGCACAATGGCTTCATTTCATGTTTTTACTAGTTTTGCGACTTTTAACAGTTGACTAAATCATCCCCTAGCAGTAAGACAGTAAGAAAAATTAGTTACCCCTCTCTCTTCGTTTCCCTATCTAGCATTGTATGGTATAACTACGAGCATAGTATTGGTCTTTGTACTACATAAGATATTCTCAACTGTACAACCAATACTGTTCGGGCTGTGTATTCTTGTCATTCTTGAAGAATTCAATGAAAATTATATATTAAAAAAGTTACCATTAAGTTGAGTCTCATTTAGTTCAATACACTAGATATGTGCAATTCATTTCATTACGAATGTACATTCGTATGAATTTCATGCCATTCGGATGCTTATGAATATACGAAGTGCCGAAGTCCTGAAACGCTGAAGTTCTGAGGTTCCAAAGTGCCAAAGTTCGGAAGTGCTAACGCTCCGAAGCGTCGAAGTGATTTAGATTTCTGAAAAGTGACAAAACATGTGAGAGGGAGGGAAAATTATGTGAATGATGACAGGCATCTTGACTAATAGGATAATTATTTTTGTGCAATGTAATGCTTGCTTGCCCAATCCGGTTTCACTATTCCCTGTCCAATTAAATGAGCAATAGACATGTGCAATTTGTTTAGTTGCGAATGTACATTCGTACGAATTTCATGCCACTCGGACATTCGGATGCTTACAAATGCCTGAAGTGACGACGTTCTGCAGTTCCGAAGTGATGATGTTCAGAAAGTCCGAAGTAACGACGTTCGGCAGTTCCGAAGTTCCGATCCAAGTCGAATGCCATTGGTCCGAATTGCCGAAGCAGACACATTTTTTTACTTACCCAAATTTCCAAACCGGACCAAATTTTTGGCCCATGCACATCCCTAAAATACACTAGATAGAAGTTGTTTACTATGCCATTTTAAACACAATTTATTCCTTGTTTCAAGGAAAGAAAATAGGTTGTAATAACAAGACATATAATTTTTTTTATTTGTAGACTTTACTCAGAGACTACACTAAAAGCCTTGTTGAGGAAGTCCAACAGAGGCTACTAAAGTCTACATGGTAAACTAATACAGTCTCAAACTCCCTCCTATTGCAGTCAATTGAACCAATATACAGCATACAGCTATAGCCATACATCTATGTACTTTGTTACCCTCATTTGCTCTCACTTTATTAAATCCAAAATATAGTCTAAAGCTTATATGTTTAAATATAAAATAAAGAAGCCTTTGTTTTGTCTGATTAAATTCAGTTGTTTAATTAGATGAAAAAAATAAGATTTCTATAGAAATTGTCAATTTAGATTTGTCTATCAATTAGTCCTTTGCATCTAATTATGAAAGACCATCCTGTCTACAAGCATACAATAGACATGTTGTAGTACGATTGGTCATGCTGTGCATGGCTGTGGTCAGTAATAAGGCTTAAGCTGCGATGTTCAATGTATTCATTGCAGGAAGTAGAGCATAGTCTATTTCCTGTATTTGTGCAAAGTTTAAATGTAACATGTTTATAGTATATTGTGATAAGAAAAGGTATGCTAAAGATTAAGGCATTTTCTATTCCAAATGGCAAAGTTTACTGATTTCTTCTGCAAGTGGCAGTACAGAATAAAAATTGTCTACTGTCTCTGGTGTTCTTGGTCATTGCTAGGTCGCATAAAGACCAGGGGCCCGAGGGTAAATTTTATGACACCTTACACCCTATATTTGTTTGCTATTTAAACATCTGCATTTTGTGTATTAAATCATTCCATATTTATACAATTTGTCATTACATAACTGAGAGGACTGATAGGATTCATTGGAGAAACCTGCAATTGGAGGTGTCGTAGTTCTCTCATTGTTACAAATTTTATTATTGAGAGTGAAATAACACCTCCTGTTGCAGAGTTGCAGGAGACTCGAGGCTGACAATTAAATGGTGCTAAAATCAGCCTGTTTTGGGATAACCCTGCAGGTGAAAACACTATATATTGAGTTAAGTGAATACACACAAATCATTCCGTACTTTGTAGAGCTGAATAGTGAAACACATTGGATTGCTCTACTTTAGTGAGCCAGGTCAGATATGCAGCCAGTTAGGAATGGGAGCTTCAGGTAGGTGGACAATAGTTTGTGGAGTTTTTTGTATTTTTTTAAGTGTTTTCTATATATTATTATTATTATTATGATTTTTACATCTATCTATAAACACGTGTCACTTTGTCTTTTATCCAATTCTGTTTTGCTAATAGATTCAAATATGGGAAATCTGTACCCACCCTAAATCTGACCTTAGCATCTTGATTTACTCTTCTCTTGCTGGACAATACATTTAAAAAAATAAAAAAAAGAGTATAACGTTACCTACTTATTGCGCCCTATTTTTTTCCCCCTCTGATTACTATCTTTTCCTGATGCTGACACCCACAGTCCACTAGTTTCTGTTTTTGAACCCTTAAACTTTTCTATATTTTAATGTTCAGAAAATCTAACAGAGATATATAATTATATTACATTATATTACTAATGTTTCCATTTTCATTTCTCGGCTTCATAATGTATGATGTGTGATGTCTTAGGTAGGTCGGTGAGTGTGAGCAATGGAGGCAGGTAGAGAGAGAGCTGTCATCTTCCTGCTCTTCTTGCTCTGCTACCTCACCCACCCTGCTGCAATGCCAGGAACCAGAATATGACATCACTCCAGCCATGGCATCACTAAGTGGCACATGAGGCAGCAGAGCAAGAAGAGCAGAAATATGCGACATTGGACCCCAGGGAAAGGATCCACTCCAGCTCTCCCAAAGGTAGGGAAGCTGGGGAGACTTAACTTGAATAAACACTTAGTGAGTGTTTGTCTGTCAGTAAGTATATATGTCTATGAGTGTGTGTGTGTGTGTGTGTATCTGTCAGTGTGTGTCAAACCAGTGAGTATGTATGTGTCTGTATGTGTCTGTCAGTATGTGGGTCTGTTTGTCAGTGAGTCTGTGCTTCTGTCTATGAGTGTGTGTTCGTCTGTCAATGTGTGTCTGTTTCGATGACCCTTCCCCCCTTCTAATCACATGGGAAATGTGTGTTATACACCTTAGTTTCCATGCTGCGCCTTATCTCTCCTCCATGCCTGAGATAATCAATCTTGATGATCTCAGCCAACCCTATGCTTTCCCATAGGAAAATGCTGCACCAATCTGCATCTCCTCATAGAAATGCATTGAATCAATGCATCTCTATGGGGAACTTTCATCACATCAGCGCCTGCCTTTTCTCTGAAATGGCAATGTTTACATTAAAAAGCCTGCAGGGACACTCTATAGACACCACAACCATTACAAGATATGTAGTGGTTCTGATGACCATAGTGTCCCTTTAAGAATTGTATTTTTGTCATTAAAAATAAAGCTTTGTTAGTTTAAAAAAATAACCTGACTCCTAACTTTTTAAAGCTGACTCCTAGATTCAAAGCAAATTTGTCAAACCCTGTATTAAATGATGTACCTCACCAGTAGACTTAGTTCATATTAATTAAAGATGCACATGGGGAGGCATATTTCCAAAATCAGGAGAATATACAACAAATGTTGAAATAAGAAAGGAGGATATGCTGACAGACCACATGCAATAATGCAATTCAGTGCGAAAGCAATAACTGACCCCTTTCCAAGTACATAATATGTTTCCAGGCTGCCTGATTTCTCTTACAAAATAGCAATGCAAGCCAAGTATTAGCAGTATGGTCATGTTTCCAGTCAGTAAAATACAGCTGCTACTTACTATACTCGAGCACTACTTTTAACCTGTGTCTACTTTTAGTACCTAGTACTTCTCAATATAGGTAACTTTGGGTAGCAGTCACGCATTGCCATATTTACTGGCCCCCCATGTCCTTCAGACATCCTTTGTCGTTCAGTCACCCAAGCCACATGTGTCCACAGCCGTGCTTCGTGCTACCCAGGTTGGCACCTTTTGTGCCATTTCGACCATCATGTTCTCTCAGTATTGCAGCAGAACTACCCTCAAATGCTTATCACTAAATTATCAGCTTGATAGACCCTACAGGAGCCTCCTATGTGTGATTAAAGTTTAATTTTGAAAGCAATAGATAAAAAAAAAAATGTAAAGTTTAAAGTAAGTACATTTTAAAATTAAAGAAAATTACATCTCATTGAAATGGAAGCCATATTTTTCAGGTGTGACTAGAATTGCATAAATAGAAACAAACGGCAGAGAATTGAGCAGTGAAACTTATAATAATCTACCATATATTTAAAAACTACTTAATTAAGTTTTAATTAAGCTAAAGTTGTTTTGGTGACTATAGTGCATCTCTAAGTACAACTACAATAACATTTAAATTTTCTTTTTATTTTATTTACATTTATTACATGTAATAAAACTTATGATATATTTTTCAAATTATGTATATTGAATGTTTTGAGAAAATTTACTTTTTATCCGGCCGAGCAGCCATGTTGGATCAAATGCTCCTGTTTATCTGACCAACTGCTGCTCAACCTAACGTGCCTGCTGCTGCAGTTTCACAATGAATGCAGATTCATTGGCAAGTTAAGTTGACCAGCAGGTTGTCAAATAGCAGTAGAATCTGATGCAACATGGCTGCTCAGTCAGATAAAAAGTGAATATTTCTTGAAAAATGTATATACCGGTACATCATTTAAAAAAATAAAATTTCAAATATATTCACAGCTGTAATGTATCCCCTCATTTGCAGTGAGTCATCCCCATTCACAAATGTATTTAATTTCCATCATACTATTGCTATATTCCTTTCCTCAGCACTGATTATTGAGCCACCCCAAGCCATATACCTATGCCCTTCAATTTAGTGCATAAGCCATTGAACAATTGTGGTGGAATGTTCAAAATCTGAAATGGGCAGAAAGTTCATATACATATTATTGAATACAATTATATCAAATAGATCATAATAGTTTATAAGCACTTTATCCAGGTTATATTAATAACTGTTTATTTCAATTAGACCTTTTCACACTGTTCGCTATCTGAACAGTGAAGTAGGGGCTAAAAGTTGTTAATACTATCCATCTCAATAGCAATCATTTTATTCATAAGGAAGAAAAAATACTTTGTTGACCAAAGGGTGAGGTTTTAGTGGGTCAATCAGTTGAGGCATTAAAGTCCATTAATACATTAATACTTTATAATATAAAATTGATAAATCACTCATGGGTTCAATAACTGGGCTTCAAGTTAGAACACTTTGTCCAGATAAGTTTGTATGAATAAGAACAATAACTACTAAAAAAAAAAAGGTATGGAAAAATTGATCCACGCAATCAGACTACGACTGTATGCTTGATTTGTAAATGTACTTAGTATTGATTGATGCATAACACTTCCACTGAGGTTCACGACAGTTCATCTCACCTGTTCATATGTGTCAATGATCCTTTACAATGATATAATCATACTTAATGTTAATGTCAATTATCTACTTGTTTCTTTTACAAATGTATCATAAATAGCGCGGATAGTGTTAGACATGGGGCATTGACTGCACCAGATGGACAACATTCATTCAATGAGAAGCAAAAAAAAAAATGAATTACGGGCATAGAAAATGAAAATGGCCTGCAGGCTAAATTCAAATTCCAAATTATAACTGGAAGGGGGGTAAAGAGTGAGAACTACGCTTGAATTATTGTAGAATTTGCCATTATATTTAGAAGCTGAAACAGCTCACATTTCAAGACTTTAAAATAAAGCCATGTTTCTCCATTACATTTTCAATTGTAAATATGCGGTGGGATATAGAGGTTATTATTATTATTATTATTATTAAGTGTACTAATTCTATTAGTTTTAGCAAAAGAAAGAATAAAGGTCAACCTTACTGGATTAACCATGTTGTGAACCAATTGGCAGTGCTTATAGCTCAACAAAGAAAACACTGCCTAAAGTTTGGCTGGATACTTGTAGAATGGAATATAATACCCCTTATATTGTGTAGTGCACACTTCTTGCAACTAGTACTTCCACACACACAACTGACTAAATACAAAATGAACCACAAAAATGACTATGAGAAAAACAATTCCACATGTCTTTGAGTGGAGCAAAAATGTGCAGTCAGTATAAGCCATCTTTCTTAATGTCCCTCTCCGTCCAATTATTGGTAACTCAGTCCAGAAGTTGAAATTTACAGCCATGCATGAAAGTAGTCATAAATCCGAGGACATGGGGTGGCAGTCAGGAGAGGGGCAGCGTGGCCGGTGAGGAGATCAAAGATCTCTCTCAACAGCCAATCCACCCCCCTGCTGTGTGGCAAAGGCTGACAGGGGAGATTTCCTATTCACCACATTCTAGACCCTGTCACCCACAACAGCCCCCATCACCCACTTTAACCACTATCCAACGCACAATATTTCCTAACCTCCCACTACAGCCTAAATTCCCCCACTACAGGCCCTATCTCTCCACTACAGCCCCATATCACTTCCGCTATAGCCACTTTCCTACCCACTAGTATTCTCTCCACTATATCCCCTAACTCCCCCATAACAACAATCCTCCCCACTATTGTCCCTATCTCCCCACCATAACCACTATCCTTTCACCATAGCCCATATCCCCTCACCATAGCTCCTACCCCCTACTATAGCTGCTATCCCCCAGAACAGCCCTAATCATCTCACTATAGCCCCTAGTTCCCCACTACAGCCCCTATAAACCCACTATAACTACTAGCCCCCCTACTAAAGCCACTATTCTCCCACTACAGCCTCAAATGCAACACAAGTGGCAATGCCCAGGCTTGCAACCCAACAAGCAGCATTCCCACAAATGTAGAACACCACAAGCAGGATTTCCACAAACGTACAACACCACAAACAGCCTCCACACACATACACACACAGACGCGCTCTGTCCAACTTATCATCCAACCACTAACCTAGTCACATTCACCAATCACTCACCCCCCAAACTAGTCGTATGCATGCATGCAATCGAATACTCCAAACGATATGTGTGTATATGCCAATCAGTGGCTTCCCATTCATAAAGCTGGCTTGAAAAAAAAGCATACCTTTTTCAAATCAGTTTTATGAATGGGGTGTCAATGCCAATCACAGCGCCGATGCTCAATTTTGCAAGAGCTTTCCGGTTTCCAGATTTTTAGAAAACAGAGGTACAGAGAGGCAGGGAGATTGGGTGCTGTAACACAAACTTTGCAGTTCAAAAACGGTTTAACCCCGTAAGGTAAGCCATCGCCAGGGATCTTCTGGCACAATAACAGCTTTATTTTGATGAAGTTGTTATGGTACCAGGAGTGTTCCTTTAAGACTATAGTAAGTAGTGCATTCATCTATTGTAATCATTATTTGTTACAATTTCTAATAGTTTGATAGGCATGAAAAGTGTGAATTTAAGCAAGATAGTGCAGGTCTGGTGCAGAGTTCAAAAGTAAAGTAATCCAGTAACATGCAATTTCTTTCCTTAGTGATGGATCCAGGTTTAGACTTTTGATAAAATGTGTAATAAATACATAAAAGTGGCCATTCATTAGATCACTTAATCACACTATTCTCCACCAACCAGAATCGGGGGTAAACTGTATTTTATGAAAAGACATATTGTGAATGAAATTTTGCAATTGTTCACTTGTCACTATATAAACAGCTTATGTGTAAAGGTGAAAATATATGAACAGATGAACCATGCTTGCTGTTAAAATATTATTATGTCAGGTATGACCATATTTACTACTATTTTGCAGGTTTATTCCTGATGTGTGGTCTCCATGTAGTGTTTCCTGTGGAGCTGGTTATCAGCAGCGGGCAGTGAAGTGCCAAGTACTCTTGTCTTTTTCTCAAACAATTGCTGACCTTCCACCTGAGGAGTGTGATGGTCCAAAACCTGCCAGTCAGCGAACATGTTACAGTGGACCCTGCAATGGGGAATCGGTGGAATATAATCCGGAGGAAGATGAGTTAAGTTATGGGGGTTTGAAGGATATTGAAGAACTGTATGACTGGGAGTATGAAGGCTTCTCTGAGTGCTCGGAATCATGTGGCGGAGGTATGTATCATAAATGTATGTTTAATCAAAAAGGAGGAGGTTGTCTTATCTGTTTGACTCACTTAATTTACATTTCATCTATTCAGCAATACCTTGGGTGTCTATCTCGCATTCAACACATACTCTCAATAGCAACAGTTTCATCCAATAAATTAAACCTGTCAGCTGGGAATTGCAATTCAAGTACCTAATTGCATAAGCCAATCTATTCCCTATTCTTTAGAGTAGAAGAAGTACGGAATGTGATGGCGCTATATAAATAATAAAATAATAATATGTATCTGAGGGATTTTGTGCACAAAGTGTTAAATTGTTTCTTGATGGAAATCATAGAAGTGTTCACTAACATGGATGCTGTACAATAAAGGGTACAATGGGGAAAGGGTAAATATTCATAACAAGACTACAAATAGGGCAATGCTTTTATAAACACATGTACTAATAAACCGTATGTGGGTGTGGGCATATGGTAGAGATCTTTCATTTCCTGTCTCACATTTAGCCATGAGAGCTGGCTTTCCATTAAAGAAGAATCATCTTCCTCAGGATGTCTTTCCTGCGCGAGTTTGTAAAACGGAGGGAGCCAGATCTTTTCCCAGAGTGAACGACAAAGTCTATAAATGGCTGTTACTGAACCCTCGTGAAAATCCTTTTTTTACGAGCTGTCTTTGAAGTTGTTTTCCTGGTAGAATAGACCTTTTCCTTCCCTCTTTCTGTTAAATCCCACAAGCACTGGATCTCAGTGAGAATGGTTTTTACTTGTCATTTGTTTTCATAATACATTCACATGTGTTTAAGTGTGAATACATTGGCCAAACACTGACACTTGCGTTAAAAACACAAGAAAAAACACCTTCTTTTTGGTTCTGGATGAGTGAGTTTTATATCCCAGGAGAAACATCTCAGCTCCAGGCTAACAGTAGCAGTCACTGGAATTGTAAAGTCCTTCTGTCAAAGGGCTTCTTGCTCTCAAGAAACTGTAAACATTGTGTAGCTGTAAAACCCGGGTGTTTAAGCAGGTGGTTCTGTACTAGATAGCACTGTACACATGGCAAGGCAAAGAAAACGATGCCTGGATTATGGTCTTCACATCATTACTGTACAATAACCATAGCAGATTGCTTTCTGTGGATGAATGCTTTGTACAGGCAGATGGACACTATACATAAGAACAGTTGTAGCCTCATTTGACATCTGTTTTGTGGTAAAGTATTTGTGAGACCATAGCAATCCTGTAACCGCCGATCTTGTGTCTCCACTCTGTGGTAAAATGGAATTTCTTCATTTCAAGAAATACATTTTGTAACGGATCACCTGGCACCCCGACTTGGTACCTCCGTTAATGGATGCTCCTAGTGCTTCCTGAGGACTCCAAGCACTCTGGCAGACACCACAATCACCGAATCCGAGAAACCTTTTAAATTCTCCCAAGCATATGAATGCTGTAGACCATTGAATAGGAACCATACGAATAGGCTTGTACTCCTAGCAGTCAACTGGAACAGCATGCAATCAATCCTTCCCCCAATAATGAGACGACACATCACTTTGAGGGTAAAACAGGAACTCTGGACTGGCTCATCCAGCCTGGCTTTTATTTCCAACTCACACATACAGGCCACACCCAGGGGGAGGCATAAAAGAACCAATGACATAGATGTTACCTCCCACACATCCCCTCCCCTTAGTGTGACACATAATCCCATTATGCATACAGTGTAAAATATACTTTTACACAACTTTCATAACTTTAAAACCATACATCACATTCACATAAAAATACATATCCACAATCAATCCATTCAGGGGAACAACATATTAAAAAATGGCATGAATCCGACCAGGGGTTCAAAAGTTACTAAAAGTATCTTTTGTTCCTTTCTGGCTGGCAGAAAAACATCCCCACAATGCACCCTGGTTTCCTCCCTTCTGCCCTGGAGTTAATTGGAGAAGTAATCCAATTACCCAGGACTAAAGGCAGACTCCATTAACCACATGGTTGCAAAACGACATAAAACACTTTAAAATACATAAAGTCACATTTACACATAACACACAGACATTTCACCTATCCCCAGATAGCTGGGATCTGCACGCACAAAACTACCGAATAGCGCGCAGATCCTACTCACACAGTACAATTGCCATGGAGCTAAAGTCTTTCCCATAGTCTTTCATTATATGAATAGGCTCCATGGTATGGCTATCTGGGGTATCACATTCCCATAAAGTCTGGTCCATAGTCCAAAGGCAGGAGGCGGGCAATCAGCCCCCTCCAAGGACACGTGGCGAGGTCGGTTTCGCCACACATTTGTTAATTTCTGGAATTTGATTAACAACAGTATGTTGGTAATTTCTTAATGTAGATATTCTAAATCTGGTTGGAACTGTTTATTTTGTAAATAGTCTTTATTAAAAATGTATTAAACAATAGATAAAAAGATAAAGAAAATAAATAATGAAGATTTACCAGTATGTGATACTGACTTGTTTTTCATTTTTGAAGTTTTGAACAGAACCATTGTTTTTTTGTTTATGAAAGAAAATCACTTTTTTTGTGAGTAAACTGTAAGGGAAGAGTGCTAAACACAGATCAGAAAGAATACAACAAGCATTGACTTGCAATTGTGGTACACTGAATATTGCAGCAACCCGAAAGTCAGGAAAAAAGAACCAGGAGTCCGTGGTAGCGTTATACCATTGACATTTTATTCAGTGTCACCCATTTCAATGTTCGCAAAGTAATCCTGCAGGGTCTTCCTCACCGTTTCCGTCAGCATTGTGTCTGAGAGGATGGATTCGTTCAGGCGCCATGAAGTTTGGCGGGGCTGAAATAGGGGCAAGCGTAACCACAAGTGGAGGGGGCAGTGGTCCGACCATGTCATCGGTAGGATTTCCGACTGTATAAGGAGGTTAAGGAGGGCACGAGGAACTAGTCCAGCCTCGTGTACGTGGCATGTGTCATGTAGTAAAAGGTGTAGTCCCGCGCCGTTGGGTGCAGCAGTTGGCTAGTTGGTGGTGATATAGTAGATGGAGGGTTTAGCGTGCCTGTTGTCCGGGCTTGCCACTGGTCAGGCGGTGGAGTCCTGGTCGGTGTGGATGCATAACTTTTTGTATATCCGAATTGGGGAATTTCTAGGAGAAGCAATCAAACTAGCAAACTATCGTGCTAAATATTCTAGTTCAACTCAAATTTGGTTTTTGGGGTGTTTGCTTTTGTAAGTTCAACTCAAATTTGGTTTTTGGGGTGTTTGCTTTTGTGGTACACTTCATTTTTGTTTTTTCCTCACTAATTATAAAACAACTTGTGTACTTTAGCTAGTCTTGCTGGTTATGCTGAGCAACTAATTTAGCTATTTTGGTGCAAAAAGTTTCAGTTTACAGTCCAATAGTGCGTACCCCTAAATGTTCAACACACCATAAAGATAACACAACAAAAACACACAGTAGGTGGAGCAATAAAATATACTTCCCAATGTCTGGATATACTAATATCATATTAAAAAGTGAAGAGAAATGGGACATAATAGTGTAGGTGTACAAAAAAGAACAAAATTAATGAAATGTAAGTCCTAAACACTCACAAGAGTAGAGCCAGTTTATCCACTTGGCTCAAGTGTATGACACAATAGCATTGTTAAGGGTAACCCTGGTCCCTCTTCTATGTGGTTACTTGCAACTTGGTAGGTGCAAGTAAAGCAATTAAACCCGCAAATGCCACAGTGCATCAGGACCAGTAGACCAGGAAGTGATGTCAGCAGGCCAAACATCATGTGACCAAAACAATGAATTTTTGTTTTTTTGCTCACTAATTTTAGAAGCACTTGTACTGATTTAGCTGGTCTTGCAAGTTATGCTGGGTAGCTAATTAGGCTGTTTTAGCTAATGGATCATGATACTGAATTATGTTGTACAGCTGAAGCTGTTTGTTCCTTAATTAGCTGGCTGAAATGATTTTACTAACTTGATAATTAAGCTCCCCAACCACCATTTGCCAAAACAATATATCTCATTATACGTAAACTTCTAACAGCTCGGTTGCACACTTCCTATAGGTTACAAGATATATATATTTTATAGTTTTATATATATATATATATATATATATATATATATATATATATAATTACTGGGTCCCATGCCCTTAGCCAGCTTTAATTTATTAGTGCTGCTGAGGGTTTTCCTTCACTGTGTCTTACCAAGCCGAATATTGCCCCAGACCCTATCCTGGCTCTCTCTGTGTTCTTTTTCTCAAACAGCTACCGCTGCAACTTCTCTTACTGCTTCCCAGCTCCGTAGTGTTGACAGAGATGTCAAGAGAGAACTAGCATATGCAAATCAGTAAACCACCACTTCACTCCCATAAGATAACCCTACTAAGGATATTACATCTAGAAATTCCTGGTGTATACATATCATCTAGGGATTCTAATGGAATGGAGACTATATGGGATCTTTTTTTTTTAAGTGTTTGTATAATTGTTATAATCAAAAGTAATGTTTTTCACTTTCACACTAACTTCTCTCATTACTAAAATATCCATATCCTTCTACTCACCTGTCCCTGGCAACACCATCTTCATTACTTCCACTTTACTCCCCTCCCCTCTCTATTCATCCCATGCACTCTACAAATACCTTTCCAGCCTATCTCCACCAACTCCTCCCAAATCCTCTATATACATACCCTTCTACAAAACATTCAAATCCTACTCCCACCTTCACTTCTTTTCTATCCTTCTGCTCCTAGTAGCTGGTGATGTCTCTCCAAACCCCGGTCCCATCTCAGCAAAACTCACCACATACTAACTCAAGGAACCACACCAATCTCATACCCATCTCATGTTACTCTTCCTCTAAATCCTCCTCCAGTACTGCCCTCTGGAATGCACACTCTGTTTGCAATATTACAAAATCCACTGCTGTTCACGACATCTTCATCTCTCGTTCCCTAGATTTACTAGCCTTAACAGAAACATGGCTCTCCCCCTCTGACACTGCTACCCCTGAATCTTTGTCCTTTGGTGGTCTTCAACTTACCCACAACCAAAGAAACTCTGAATGTAAAGGTGGTGGTGTAGGGTTTCTCCTCTCCCCTCAATGCTCCTCCAAACCTCTACCCACCCCCCCCTTCCCTCTCTTTCCCATCATTTGAAATTCATTTGATTCGCCTTTTCAAACCCTTCTCTGCTAACTTTGCCGTTATTTATCATCCTCCTGGTTCCCCTTTCCTCTTCCTTGACCACTTTGTTGCTTGGCTACGCTATTTCCTCTCTTCTAATATTCCATCCCTAATTCTCGGGGACTTCAATATTCCCATTAACCCACCTTTGACCTCAGCAGCCCCCAAACTACTTTCAATTACTTCCTCCCTCGGGCTCTCACAGTGGGCTAATTCTCCCACCCCTGTAGCTGGCAATACCCTCGACCTCATTTTCTCTTATGCATGTACAGTATCTAATATCTGCAACACCCCATTTCCTCTCTCTGATCACCACCTCTTGTCATTTGCTCTCAAGTACCCCCTCACCCAACAACCTCAGCCTAACCCCCCACAAATCAGGAGGAACCTTAATAATCTTGACCTCCAGTAGCTGTGAACTGATATTGATTCACAACTGCTATCTATCCCATCCCTCTCCTGTCCCTTAGTGGCCATCTCCACATATAACACTACCCTCACCTCTGCCTTGAATGCTGCAGCCCCACTCCAAACAAGCACCTCAAGGAGAACATGCCCCCCAACCGTGGCATACTAATTTAACATGCTACCTGCAAAGATGCTCCTATTGTTCTGAATGCTCCTGGAGGAAGTCTCGCACCCAGTCAGACTTTCTCCATTATAGATTCATATTGTGTTCATACAGCGCAGCCCTTGCCGTCTCCAAACAATCATACTTTTCCTCTCCTCATTAGTTCATGCTCCTGCAATCCCAGGCGTCTCTTTGACACCTTTAATTCTCTTCTTCGCCCTGCTGTGGCCACCCCCCAAACTAACCTTACTGCCGATAGCTTTGCATGTTACTTTACCAACAAGATTGAACAGCTAAGGAAAGAATTCTCCCCTCCTTGCCATTCTCTTTCTCAACCACACGTAGATCATGCCTTTCCTACCCTTCAGACTTTTTCCGCAGCTACTGATCAAGAGGTGGCTGCACTTCTCCTTTCCTCTCGCCCCACCACTTGCTCGCTCGATTCTGTCCCATCTTACCTTATCAGATCTTTCTCCACTTGTTTTGTGCCCTCCTTAACGCACATCTTCAACTGCTCTATCTCTTCTGGCATTGTTCCTGCTGATCTTAAACATGCCACTGTAGTACCTATCCTGAAAAAGAAAAAAAAACATATCTTGACCCATCTTCCCCCTTTAACTATCGTCCTATATCCCTGCTCCCTTTTCCCTCAAAGCTTCTGCAAAGACTTGTCTTAACCCGTGTGTCTCACTCCTCAATTCCAACTCTCTCCTTGACCCTCATCAATCTGGCTTCAGCCCTCTCCACTCTACTGAGACTGCGCTTATCAAAGTTACTAACGACCTTATCGCAGCTAAATCCAAAGGCCACTACTCCATACCAATTCTTTTTGACATCTCTGCTGCCTTTAACTCCTTCTTAACCTCTTCAAAAACTTGGTCTCTGTGACTCTGTCCTCTCGTGGTTTTCCTCTTATCCCTCCCAATGCTCATTCAGTGTCTCCTTTTCTAAAAATACCTCCTCCCCCCATCCTGTCTTGGTTGGAGTCCCCCAAGGCTCTGTCCTTGGTCCCCTTCTATTTTCTCTTTATACTGCCTCTCTTGGCAAACTTATTACCTCTTTTGGATTCCACTACCACCTGTACGCTGATGACACCCAGATATATCTCTCCTCCCCGTCCTGCAACGTGTCACTGCTTGCCTTTCTTCCATCTCTGACTGGATGTCCTCCCGCTTTCTGAAACTCAATCTTTTTAAAACTGAGCTCCTTGTTTTTCCTCCTCCTAATACTGATCCTCCTCTTTCGCTCTCCTTTGAGCCTCACATCCAGTATGTTGCCAAATCCTGTAGATTCCATCTTAGAAACATAGGCCCCATCTGCCCCTTTCTTACACAAGATGCTACCAAGGAGCTTGTCCATGCTCTAAGAATTTCCCGCATTGATTATTGTAACCCTCTCCTGATCTTCCCAAAAGCCATACTGCACCGCTACAGTCCGTAATGAATGCTGCCGCCAGACTGATTTTCCTCTCTAGTCGGTTCTCTCACACCTCATCCCCTCTGTCAGTCTTTACATTGACTTGCTGTATCCTTTAGGAGTCAATTCAAGGTACTAATGCACAACTATAAAGCACTGAACAATTCTAGCCCCTCTTATATCTCCTCACAGATCCATAAGTATGTCCCTTCTCGGTCTCTCCGCTCTGCCCATGACCATCTCCTGTCTGTTGTTCGCACCCATGCGGCCAACTCACACTTGCAGGACTTCTCGCGGGTGTCTCCCTTCCTATGGAATAGCCTGCCTACCTCCATCAGACTCTCCCCTAGTCTTGCATCTTTTATGAAGTGCCTTAAAACCCATCTCTTTAGGAAAACATATGGTCTCCCAGAGTAACCTCTACCTTACAAACCTGTCTCTTGCTCTCTCCTAAAGGGCAGCACTCTACTCTCTCCTCCAGCTTTGCTTCACTCCCACTTTATTTGATTGCTATTTCCTGTCCTAATGTGTTTTATATCCCACCTCCTATAGAATGTAAGCTAGTTTGAGCATGGTCCTCTTGAACCTATCGTTCCTGTAAGTTTTCTTGTAATTGTCCTATTTATAGTTAAATTCTCCCTCTAATAATATTGTAAACCGCTACAGAATTGGTTGGCTCTATATAAATGGTGATAATAATAATAATAATAGTTTTAAAAAGAATTTTATTTACATTTACTTACATACAATTTAATTTAATTAAATACTATTTCATGTTTGAATACTTTTCTTAAATATTGATATTAATATTAATATATTAATGAAGAGAAAAATACCAAATTCAACAAAGTTTTCCTTTATCTCTTCTAATGTTTGAGCAGATTATTATTTGAAGTCATATTTTATAATGAAATATTATAGAAAATATAAAAGAAATCTGCATGGTTCATAGAGCTCTTCTTGAATAATCTTTTTGTATTCTGTGTAGCAGTAAGGCAGTAAGACTATTCAAGGTAATTTTATTGTTTTTGCTGTCTCAAGAGATGAAATCGGATCACCTCACACGTAACCTTTCACCTTGCAGAGGTAGCAACCAGAAGGAACTAGTTAGTAATTTGCCTGCCGTTAGTTTCACTTTTTCCCAGTGCTGTCATCAGATATCACCAAACAATTATGCCATTCTGCTAAATATAAACATTTCAGGATCGTAGTTTGCTGGAAGATCCGCGTACAATTTGTTCAGTGACTCATGTCTTTCCCCACCCCATGCTCTTTTTAATTTCCTATTTGTACCCATTTCTTTGCAATGCCTTCATTTGTTGAAATACATCGAAGTGCAGAAAATGTGCTATGATCTTCATACACCACACTAGAGGTTTCTAGTCCTTGAGTTCATACTTTTGTTGGACTACACCTTACACCTTTTCAGTTTATTTATTAATTGAGGAGCTATGCAAAGTTTGCATAGTCAAGAAAGGCAATGTAAAGACGGCCAAGTTGGATAATGTGTAAGTTGAGCTATGTTTTAGACCTGTTTCTCCTGAGATTTCTATAGATGATATCTGTGAGAGAGAAGGCTATCTCCTTACACTGCCTTATAACTCTTCCAGTGGGACTCACCTAAACTATACCTTCCAACAGTCCTGAATTTGATAGAACAGTCTCAATTGTATGCCCTTAATTGCCACTCCTTCCAAGGTTGGTACTCTGATGTCCCACTCATGGGACAAATCCCAGAATGCAAAGTACACTATGTTACGCGGTCATGCTACTACAGATTTCTGCACTTGAGCAACTCTGAGGGGACGAGCAGAAATGAGTGCCATTTTGGGAGTACGTAATCAGTAGTACAACTTGCTTCGCTGACATGACCCCATTTTGGCCTCACTCTTTCCCATTCCAAGTACATGATTTCCAATTTTTTTTTTTTTTTTAATTCTTGATTTTTGTTGTGCACAATATTAACAAATAACCTTGGTGCGCCACAACAGCGACATCAGGGTGAATTGGTAAACATTCGCAATACAAGTTGTGACATTTGCTAAACAGGCACATTTTTATGTTAGAGAGAATAGTATTTCAATAGTTTAGGTTCTCGTTTAAGTGGGTCAGCGAGGTGTACATGTCAGGAAAGGGTAAACAGAGGAGTGACATAGATACGAAGTATGACATGTGCAAGCATGATTTCCAATTTTGAGAGGTAGGTTAACCCCTTAAGGACACATGACATGTGTGACATGTCATGATTCCCTTTTATTCCAGAAGTTTGGTCCTTAAGGGGTTAAACAGCCTTTACAGTATAAACAAACACCTTCCGATTGTATAAGATATACTTATACATCAGAAGGTATTTGTTTGTTTGTTGTGTGGGAAAGAGGATATCCCACACTATTGTGTAGCGCTGCTATTAAAATTACACGTTTAGCACTTTTGATAGGATACAGGAGTTGTTTTTGTATTGGTTTATTGTAACCTTTACTTTATAACTACAAGAAATAAAGTTAATCTCTATCTTGCTGTAGTAGTATGTAAAAATAAAATGTACAGACTTAGAAATAGAAATCCTATTAATTTCATTTGGTGTTTCCACTGTATCAGCCAATTGCTAGAGTATGACTTACATTGCCTTATTTGTTCTGTGTATTAAAAAAAAGACATACAATAAATTAAGTAATCTCTAATGATTCTCCAATGATATTGCTCCAGTTCTAAATTCTAGGTTTGAGGCAGTACAGGTATACTTTATATATAGTGTTTAAAATTAGTTTTTCACACCGGCTTGCAATAAAAAAAGAAATCATTTGGATATAACCGTTCAACGTTTGTGCTATCACATGGTGCTATTTTAAATGATTAAGTAGGAAAGTGTTTAGTTTTATTTATAAACAGTTATCAGTTATTTTGTCGCCTAGTCGTGAGTTATCTCTTCAGGTCTATAAAAGAACTGAAATCTGTATTTGCTGATGAATACCAAGTCTTCCCTATGTAGATGGAGTGCAAAAGAGTATCAAAAGATGTATTTTAGTTTTTTTTTTTTTATTTTATTTATTTACCCTGAAGCCAATGTATTTGGTCCTTTTGAAGGAATCCTTCCACTAAAGTCAATTGCATCCAACTACTGAGCAAAACAGACATGACCAACCTTTTTCATAGGCTAAAGGGGCAGCTATCCTTTGCTCTTAGCCTCTTTGTGTACTGTATTAGAATGTAGTGGTCTTTCATGTGAGTTGTAATTGACTGCAGTCAGCAAATAGTAGGAAGAATCTCCTGGTCTAGGTAAGACAAGGGTCGAACGTGGGCTCACAGTAAACTAGCCGCAGCCCAATTAACATTGCAGTTTCTTAGGAATCATTTGAATCGAAAGAGAAAATATAATGACTCCTACCAACCAGTAAGTGATCCACATTTGGTGCAACTTGTGAAGCTGGACTTTGTAGGATGCAACTGCTACTCTAACACCTCAGCCAGTTAATCTTAGATAATGGCTAGCTAGTTTAAGTGATGATTCTTATCAGGCCCCTTTTAATTGCAACAGTGTCTGTGCCCACATGGAAATTTCCCTAATAAGATTTAAAATGAATTCTTGAAAGTGTCTGTTGTAATACAATTCCAGGATGATAAACAGGGTTTGATTGCAAATGCAAACACCTATAACAGAAGACTTCTAAGAATATCATCATTCTCTGCTTATTTCTTTACTTCTAAATATTGCACAATAAACACTAAATGTACTTTTCGAGCAGCTGGGTTATTTATTTATTTATTTTATTTTTTTATTTATAAACCCCCTACCCCACTAAAATAAACATTCTGTTATATTTCAATGTTCAAATTTTGAAACTTTTTTTTAAATCTCACGGGTGGTTCCACAATCAACAAGGGATTTGCGGTGATACACTGTTACATTTCAAGGTTCAATTTGTCTTTACATGACCAAGCCGTAATTCACAATGCGATAAATATAACTAACAGAGGTAATGTAATAACCCTCCTGGACTAGACTTGTGATTTATAATTCACATAGTTATGAACTCATGCACTGTGTCTACTAACCAGAGCTGTGGCCTCCTATGCATATTAGAGAATCTATCAAATCCCACTGTAAAATAATATTTATGTTTATTACACTGCTTCATGCTGTGTAGTTGAAGTTCTACTTTATGGGGATATCCATTTTTCCTAAAACTATGTTTTTAACTATATTATTGAAAGAAGAAAAACATCAAAAAGCAATTATCATCTCTATTTTTCTGTCTGTGGTTATTTTCTCACTGGTGCATTACAAATACTATTTTCAAAGATAGTTATTATATTATAAAGCAATGCAATGCTGAGATATCTATTTATAGGTTAGACTGCATTATTCCAATGAATTCATATTTTCAGACACAGCCAGTTATTCACTAAAGTGAATTTCAAATTTAAGGCCAGAGTAGCTGACTGGAAAGCATATTTTGACTATTTTAACTTGAACGTTGAAATGAACTTTAAATTAACCTTGAATTTTCACTTTAGCGAATAACTCTGACAGATTAAATTGAGTAAGACAGAGATTTAATAGTTTGATATAGTAGCACAAAAAGCCATGGATGATACTTTGGTCAAACAAGGCAGAGCACATGACAGGATGCATATACAAATATGCTATTATTGAAGGATAAAATAATCAATTTTGTACATTTGCATCAACGCAATCAGTGGGACAGCAAAGGCCTGGCAATCCAGGTAATCCGTAGTGTTGCCGTTGGTACCTTAAGATGTCAGTCACTCACTGTATTCACCAGTCTTCAAATGAATGTGAAAGAAGCTGAATGTTGTGCCGTAGGTCTGACAGGTATTGGCTTTTAGGCTTTAGTCCTTGGGGTCACTTCAGATGAAACGCGTCGAGCAGTGAACAGTTTGGAGTGTCCCCCAAGAAAATGTTAACAAGCAATAGCAGGTTTGCTTCCAGACAGAGAAATATACAGTTTGCCATACTGGCACAAAAGGAATGGAAAACCCTATTCATGGACGTTAGTGTAACAACTGTATGACTTTTATACAAATGCTACAAGATAAAAAGAAAATGGGAGGGGAGGATGAGTGCCACAGTTTTAGGAAAAAAAAATACATTGTAAAGGAAACCAGAGCCTTCCAGGCTGGTTGGTAAAATTATCCCACATTGGCCAATTTTGTAGGAGGTAGACATCGTATCACAGACTGTAGCGGTAAGCTGGCATGGTAAGTTAAGCTGAAAGAGGGAGATAATGGTTTAAGCAATGGGGTTGCAGCTAAGATGCATCATGAGCGAGAGTGATTTTGTCGAATAATCTCTTTTTAGGCTGGACAATAAGAAGGATCCAGGTCAAAAGGTCTCTGGAAGACCCGCCCCAATAAATTATGTATTTGTCTCCATTTAGAAATCACTGGGTCACCTATGGAGATAGGTAGGGATATTACCCATTTTAAAAAGCTTACCTGGAGGAGTGTTCCACCTGAACAGAATTAAACATTTGTTCCAGAAGAGAGACACAAAGACAAAAAGAGAGTGGGCAGTCTGGAAATGCATTTATAATGCTCCCCTTGCATGTCTCTACAAGCATAAACAGTGCCCTGGTTTTCATACATCACTTGGTTCAGAGACTTACCCTGCAATATCAGTGGAGACTGCTTAAAAAACACAGTTACAGCATTTCTGTGAGAAACACTTTTGGGTTTCCAAAATTTCGAGCATCAAATATTGGCTTGAACAACCCAGCTAACGCTTGAAATCACTTCCTACTGACTGTTAAATGTAGTGTATTTCATCTGCATTTACCTGTTTTGTTGCAAAATCAGCATTTAACAAATTACCCCCTACTTAAATATAAATGAAATAGGGCTGACACAATCTATAAATTCATCCAGATGGGGAAAATTGATTCAAATAAATACCTATATTTAATACAATGGTGCACTACCATAGACCTAAGGGGGTAATAATAGAATTGTGTTGATAGATTCGCTACACCCATTCTCAAACTGTTAAAACCAGGAAAATCTTTAATTGTAAACAGATGTACAAATTATAAACTCTCTTAAAGAAGAAAAATTATGATATGTGCTGAAATAACAAAGTGGTTCAATGCTGATACATAAATAGAATAGAAAAACGAATGCGGTTGATATTGCATCGGTTTTACATTAGTATCCCCACTTGGCATTACATAAATGATCGCTATACGGTGTGGGATATTGAGTAGGAAGCAGGGAGAAGGAGTGAAAGTTTCTATACATCACCTACTTTTGGCAGTCGGGGCACATAGTGCTAGTGCCAAGCTGAGCTTAGAGGAAAAGATCTTGTGCCAACAAGACTTTAAAAACGTCACCAGATTCCATAAAAAGACAATTCAGGAGAATGGTAATTTAATGCAGAATGCTGTGCGTGTTAAAAAAAATAAAATTATATTTGGCCATTTTCATGTTTGGTTTTAATCAGCAGGATATTTACTTTCTTGGAGGGGAAGTAGGAAGCAGTAACTATTTAAGCATTGGCTACTATAACGTTACTATATTTCGATATACAAGAAGCTGTAGATGGAAATGTTGTGTATTCAGGTGACAGAGTCTGCTGGAGGCAAAACTTAATGGTCTGTGGATGCTGGCAACAGAGTCTTAGACTAAACCCATTTACTTTACATGATCAAAACTTTAAAATATCAGCACTGGGTAACATTCATTAATTTAAAGGACCACTCTAGGCACCCAGACCACTCCAGCTTAATGAAGTGGTCTGGGTGCCAGGTCCTTCTAGGGTTAACCCATTTTTTCATAAACATAGCAGTTTCAGAGAAACTGCTATGTTTGTGAATGGGTTAAGCCTTCCCCTATTTCCTCTAGTGGCTGTCTCACTGACAGCCGCTAGAGGCGCTTGCGTGATTCTCAAAATCACGTGATTCTGAAAATCACAGTGAGAGCACGCAAGCGTCCATAGGAAAGCATTATGAATGCTTTCCTATGTGACCAGCTGAATGCGCGCGCAGCTCTTGCCGCGCGTGCGCATTCAGCCAACGGGGAGGAGAAGAGGAGGATCGGAGGAGGAGAGCTCTCCGCCCACCGCTGGAAAAAGGTAAGTTTTTACCCCTTTCCCCTTTCCAGAGCCCGGCGGGAGGGGGTCCCTGAGGGTGGGGGCACCCTCAGGGCACTCTAGTGCCAGGAAAACGAGTATGTTTTCCTGGCACTAGAGTGGTCCTTTAATGCCCATATACGCAGGGATGGATTTATTTACATTGTGTCTGTGATAAATATTTATTTACAAGTCTACAAGCATTTTTTTTTTTTTTTTTTTTACACTTGTGCGTGAAACAGCAGTAATATACTACAAAGTATGAACATCACAAAAATATTTAGGGCATCTTTGTATCCATGAACTAAGCATAAGTAACTGCGTTTTAGGATTATACACTAGAATGCATTTCAAATTTTAGGCCAAAATTGCCAATCTGATCATTTCATTTTATAATTCTGAAAAATTGAATTACGCTAATCTGGCTTTGAAATTTGTACTTTAGTGAATAACCCTAAATATAATAAATATTATTTTTTTTTTTTAAAGGTAGTGTTTAATATATTTTTAAAGATGTGTTTCCTTTCCGCCTATTACAGGTGTGCAAGAAGCAGTTGTGGTTTGCTTGAACAAACAGACACGTGCTACTGTAGGAGAGAGTCTGTGTGCAGCTAGCAGACGTCCTCCACCACTTTTAAAAACATGTAACATGGAAGCGTGTCCCTCAAGGTAAATCATTTTATTTACATTCTCCTTCGTAGATTTTTTATTTCCAATTTCATAGCATTTGTTCCAATAAATAAATAAACTGTATGCAAGCGTTTCAAGTATGAAAATATTAAAATTTTTAAGTGATTGATTGGTGTCTCTTCAGACTCAAAGAAGAATTTTTATGAACATTAACCTTCTGTAAAGTTCTCTAAGGAGTCTAGTCACTTGAAAGACGAGATATTCATTATTATTATTAGCATTTATATGGCACCCAACATATCCCACAGTACTTTGCAATTATAGAAAGGGGATACAAATGCCTCGTTTCCACTGAGCGGATCGGTTCGGTACGCTATTTCGAGTGTTTCCATTCAGAAAGTGGCCCATACAACCGAACCGTACCACACCATTCATGGTCCTCCTTCAGATGTAGTTATACCGAAATAGAAAATGAATGAAATATATTTACATATATCCTTAAACTAACCATTTCAATCCATCATAACAATCTGTTGCCTGATCTGGTGATATTTTAGGAATGCTCCCTGCAGTAATTCTGGTGGGAGTTCAGCATTTCAGATTTACAACTGCTATCCTAAAAGAAAAGGATAGCAGAGAGAAAGATCAGCGATACTATATTACATTTCCTTAGAACTTCAGTTAGAAAAATAAAAGAAATCAAAAAACATATTTTATACTTAAACCATAAAACATGCAGAAAATATGTGCCTAATCCACTTACAGAATTTCCTGTTGTTTTAAGCGCTCAAACATTTGTATACTTAACAATTTTCATCTGTTGCAAATAAACCCGTGTTACCTGTGAGTGATACCAGAGAAAGACATTATTTCCAGCTTTGTACAAGCTCTGAAATATTACTTTATACTCTTGAGATAACGTGTTTCTCTTGAATGGCCTTCATTAAGTTAATAACATAACAGTTGTGTGCCAATGATCAGTCCGTGCAGATATGTCCCTTCTTCTGTCTTTATGCTCCTTGCTTTTGTAACACTCACATTCCCATCATGAAAGTGAAAATTGTGTCAAAGTGAATTTCAAATTTAAAGGAACACTATAGGGTCAGAAATAGAAACATGTATTCCTGACCCTACAGTTTTAAAAACACCATCCATCCCACCTGGCCCACCTGTAACCCCCTAAATATAGTAAAATCTTACCCTTATTGTAGTCTGCTGCTGCTGACTCTGCCCCTGATCTGCCTCTTCAGCTGACATCATCAGAAGTGATAATCTCAGCCAATCACAATGCTTTTCCGTAAGAAAGCATTGAATTGGCTGAGATTGTCAATTCTGATGTTCTCAGCCAAGGAGGTAGACCGGGGGCGGATCCAAACACCACTCTGACCAATCAGCATCTCCTCATAGAGATGCATTGAATCAATGCATCTACAGTATATGAGGAAAGTTCAGCTTCTCAATGCAGAAGGTGGTGAAACTGAACAACATTCACACTGTGCAGCCCCAAGAAGCACCTTTAGCAGCCATTTGAGGAGTGGTCAGTGGAGGTGTCCCTAGGCTGCAATGTAAACACTGCCTTTTCTCTGTAAAATAAAATAGCTAAGCTGGAACAATTATCCAAATAAGCTATGCTTCCAGTTTGGCTATTTTGGCATTACAGTTGAAACACACTTTGTTTCAATTCCCAACAATTTTGACTTTAGTGAATAACCCTGTCTCTTTCTATCTCTCTATTTGTCATTATTTGTTTCAAAACCCTTCTCAAACAATACAGGTGATACTCGAGAAATTAGAATATTGTGAAAAAGTTCATTTATTTCAGTAATGCAATGTAAAAGGGGAAACGAATATATGAGATAGACGCATTACATGCAAAGCAAGATAGTTCAAGCCGTGATTTGTCATAAGTGCGATGATTATGGCTTACAGCTCATGAAAACCCCAAATCCACAATCTCAGTAAATTAGAATATTACATGCAATCAATAAAACAAGGAGTGTACATAGAACAATATCGGACCTCTGAAAAGTATAAGCATGCATATGGACTCAGTACTTTGTTTGGGACCCTTTTGCAGCAATTACTGCCTCAATGCGGCGTGGCATGGAAGCTATCAGCCTGTGGCACTGCTGAAGTGTTATGGAAGACCAGGATTCTTCAATAGCGGCCTTCAGCTCTTCTTCATTGTTGGGTCTCATGTCTCTCATCTTTCTCTTGGCAATGCCCAATAGATTCTCTATGGGGTTCAGGTCAGGCGGGTTTGCTGGCCAATTAAGCACAGTAATCCCATGGTCATTGAAACAGGCTTTGGTGCTTTTGGCAGTGTGGGCAGGTGCCAAGTCCTGCTGGAAAATGAAGTCAGCATCCCATAAAGCTCGTCTGCGGAAGGAAGCATGAAGTGCTCCAAAATCTCCTGGTAGATGGCTGTGTTGACCCTGGACTTAATGAAGCACAGTGGACCAACACCAGCAGATGACATTGCTCCCCAAATCAACACAGACTGTGGAAACTTCACACTGGACTTCAAGCATCTTGCAGTGTGTGCCTCTCCATTCTTTCTCCAGACTATGGGTCCTTGGTTTCCAAATGAGATGCACAAGTTGCTCTCATCAGAAAAGAGGTCTTTGGACCACTGAGCAACAGACCAGGTCTGTTTTTCTTTAGCCCAGGTAAGACGCTTCTGACGTTGTCTGTTGTTCAGGAGCGGCTTGACAAGAGGAATACGACATCTGAAGCCAATGTCCAAGATCCGTCTGTGGAGGGTGTCAATTATGGTTTTCTGCACAACTGTCAGGTCAGCAGTCTTCCCCATGATTGTGATTCCTACTGAACTAGACTGAGAGACCATTTAAAGGCTCAGAACCCCTTTGCAGGTGTTAAGGCTTACTTAGCTGATTAGAGTCGGACACTGTGAGCCTAGAATATTGCACCTTTTCACAATATCCTAATTTACTGAGAGTTTGGATTTGGGGTTTTCATAACTGTAAGCCATAATCATCGCCCTTATGACAAATCACAGCTTGAACTATCTTGCTTTGCATGTAATGCTTCTATCTCATATATTAGTTTCCCCTTTTACGTTGCATTATTGAAATAAATGAACTTTTTCACGATATTCAAATTTTTCGAGTATCACCTGTATATCCACTCTTTTTTTCTTCACCAGTTTCTTTGTTATGTTCTTTTGACCAGCTTTTATTGTAACATTTTATATCCCCAGTCTATTTTCTGTCTTTGGAAGTTCGCCATATGCCATGAAACAGAGGTCATCCAGGTGGTCTCTGGTAAATTAAATATAAGCGGCAGTGTGTTTTTTAGGTACAAGGAGAATCCATTCTGGCAGCTCATTCTTTTTCAGTGGGTGCTTTACAGTGAGCTCATACATTCTGGTAGCAATCTATGCAAGTACTAATAATGGATGCTTAAGTGTTCCCTGGTGTCTTTGTCAACTTCTGGTGTATCAGTTTTATCAGTGATTTGATTTGGACAACCACTCTGGATTAGAGTAAAATGGATATGTGCTCCTGGGCAGGGCCGGACTGGGATAAAAATTCGGCCCGGGCATTTTTTTATCACAGCGGCCCACTAAGAAGGGGCGGGGCAGAGAGGGTGTGTTTTGTCGTCACTAACGACAAACACGCCCCCTTCTCAAAGTGCAGGCCAGGGCAGACCATGCGCAGAGCTCTGCTAAAGAGCTCTAGCATGAGAAAAAAGCCCTGTATTTGTTCTGCACAGTGCAAGCAAATTTAATAACATGCTTGCACTGTGTTTCCTTGCAACTTGTCTCTGGTGTCTCTATAAATGGATACCAGGAGACAAAAATGCCAGGAAAGAGTATTGTGCTGTGTTTGGAGCCTGCTTGTGGGATTGTGTGTGTGTGTGTGTATAGAGTGAGCTGATTGTGGTGTGGTATTGTGTAATAAGGTCGGTTTTAGTCGTGTTGTGTTTGTGGTGTAATGTAATGCATATGTGGCTAGGGTCTGTAGAGAATGTGTGTATAGGGGATGTAGCAAGTGTGTGCATACAGGCTATAGTGTGTGTGTGTGTGTGTGTATATGTGATGTAGTGTTTGTAGAGAGTGTGTGTTTAGGGGTGTAGTATGTGTTTGCTTACAAGGAATCTAGTGTGTGTATAGGGTATCCAGAGTGTGTATGTCAGGAATGTAGTGTGTGTGTGCGTGTGTGTATATATATATATATATATGTGTGTATGTATGTATGTTTGGAAGTATTGTGTATGTGTGTGTTGGGGAGGTTCGGTGTGTATGTGAGGGGTGCAGTATGTGTGTATGATGGATGCTGTGTGTGATGTGTGTGAGGGTGCTGTGTATGAGGGTGCTGTGTATGATGTGTGTGAGTGCTGTGTATGGTGTTTTGTGATAGTGCTGAGTGTGATGTGTGTGAGTCCTGAGTGTGATGTGTGTGAGAGTGCTGAGTGTGATAGTGCTGTGGATGATGTGTGTGAGTGCTGAGGGTGATGTGTGTGAGGGTGCCGAGTGTGATAGTGCTGTGGATGATGTGTGAGAGTGCTGTGTGTGATGTGTGTGAGAGTGCTGTGGATGATGTGTTTTGTGATAGTGCTGAGTGTGATGTGTGTGTGACTCCTAAATGTGATGTGTGTGAGAGTGCTGTGTGTGAGAGTGCCGAGTGTGATAGTGCTGTGGATGATGTGCGTGAGTGCTGAGTGTGCTGTGTGTGAAAGTGCTGTGATGGGTGTGAGAGTGCTGTGTGTGATGGGAGTGAGAGTGCTGTGTGTGAAAGTGCTGTGATGGGTGTGAGAGTGCTGTGTGTGATGGGAGTGAGAGTGATGGGTGTGAGAGTGCTGTGTGTGAAAGTGCTGTGATGGGTGTGAGAGTGCTGTGTGTGATGGGTGTGAGAGTGCTGTGTGTGATGGGAGTGAGAGTGCTGTGTGTGATGGGAGTGAGAGTGCTGTGTGTGATAGTGCTGTGTGTGAATGTTTTGTGTGTTTGAATGGATTGTGTGTGTGTGGGGTAAAAAAATAAAAATTAAGCAGTTATAATGTCCCCCCCTCCCTTCTTACCTTTAGCCTGGGAGGGGGGGACCGGCACGCTGGAACCTGGGAAAGTGAGGGGGGGGGACCGGAACTCGCACTCCGACAGCATCCCTGGTGGTCCAGTGGTGAGTGAACTCTAGCCTGCGGGCTAGAGTTCACTCTCGCGAGATCCGGTCGTTGCCATGGCAACGCGCCGGATCTCGCGAGAGGAACCCGGCGGAGCTGCAAGATAGAGCTCCGCCGGGTCCTCTACCTCCCTCCCCAGCCGCATGTGCCGCAGGTCTGTCCAAGTGGGCCAGTGAGGGAGATCTTTGATCTCCTCACCGGCCCTTCATTGAAAACAGCGGGGCCGGCGCTCGGATAGTGCCGGCCCCGCATAGACCGGCAGGGGAGATCCTGGGACTTCCCCTGCCGGCCTCGGCCCATGGCCACCGCGGCCCACCGGGCATTTGCCCGGTGTGCCCGATGGCCAGTCCGGGCCTGCTCCTGGGTATGGTTATAGTTGGGCTAATTTTCCTCCTGTTATGCACCATGTGCCTGATCATGGACAAACAGAGGCCATATTGCAGTATGGAATGGGTTAAAGGAGTAGGCTTCATGAGCATCATTAACTCTGTGACATTTGTGTGCATTTTTGATCAAGGAGTTATTAAAGTACAGATTCGGTTGGGGACACTAACAACATGTCTAGGAAAAAAGGAAACTGGTCTGACATAAAACCTCTTTTAACTCACCAGTGAATATTGTATACTTGCTCTCAGTTTCCTCAACTTTTTTAGATGCAATACATTTTGCTAAAGGGAAATAAATGCCCTTTCCATGTACCCCTTACCACTGTTGACAAGAAGAACCACTGAATTTTTAACCTTGCACTGCAGGTAAGCCACATCTTAGGGTTTCCTATACTTGAAATCTGATTTCCTTATTGATTGTATCACTCACTGCTTCTTGGAAAATTGGTTATCCTGGGAGAAATCCGATTTCTGTTTTGTAAGTTAAGTAATCATTTGCTTCTTTGATATAAAATTGGAAAGATATTCAGTAGCTTTCGCCAAGTCCTTGACCAACAACAGATGAAATTTGTATACACTTTGAACTAGATGGACTTAAATCTATTTTTTTTATTTAGTTCTCTTGGTAGTTATAATACTTTAGCCATCTGAGATGGATGGAATAAGCACCCACGCTTTCAAATGTATTTCTTGTGTATGAAAGCAGTTATCCCCTTTCCCCCCCCCCCCCCCCCACATTATTTGTTGTATAATATACACACAGACGACATCCATCATAACAAAAATAAATAAATAAATGTGTCAAGACTTAACCAAGGTTGGCAACAGAAGTGCTGTCATCAACACAGTTTACATTTTCCTGCAACTGCTGGCAGCATCATGTGCCAAAAATTTAATAAGATCAAGGTAATTATTCTAAATGCACACATGCAGGATAATACAGCTTGGTCCTCTGTGGAAGATCCTGCAAGGCAGCTGATGTCCGTGAGATCTTTTTTAGTATTGCATTAAATGTATTTTATAATAATAAAGGAACACTCACTATAGTGTAATTTCTGTCACCATAGTGTTTAACTAACTATTTGGGTCCCAAGCCCCCTTTAAAGGGAAACTCCAGTGCCAGAAAAACAATCTGTTTTCGCACTGCAGGTCCCCTCTTCCTCCCTGTCTAGCAGACAGCCACTAGAGGTGGAGTTAACCCTGCAAGGTAATTATTGCAGTTTATAAAAAAAACTGCAATAATTACACTTGCAGGGTTAAGAGTAGTGAGAGTTGGCACCCAGACCACTCCAATGAGCAGAAGTGGTCTAGGTGCCTGGAGTGTCCCTTTGAATCACATGGTAAAAGTGTTTTAAATCACCTTTTCTCTATCTCCATGCTGGTCTCACCATGGCTGACGCTGCCTCCTTAATGATCTCAGCCAATCCAAAGCTTTCCCAAAGGAAACCAGTGGGAGCCTTCTGCGCATGCTCACCAAAACACAGTGCTGCATGAATCATCATCTCCTCATAAAAATGAGGGCCTCCCTCATGGCTTCATCAGTCATTGTTCTAAATTATGTCCTTTTCCATCTTTGAACATATTACATGTGGAGGTGAAGAAACAGTAACATTCCGCAATGCAATGCGTGCCCTGGCCTGTGCACTGGGTTGGTTTGTGAAGTCAATTTCTTTTCTTTTCTCACTTTCAAACAGATGTAATTTACCTTAAATAATTGTATCTCAATCTCTAAATTGAACTTTAATCACATACAGGAGGCTCTTGCAGGGTCTAGCAAGCTATTAACATAGCAGGGGATAGGAAAATCTTAATTAAACAGAACTTGCAATAAAGAAAGCCTAAATAGGGCTCTCTTTACAGGAAGTGTTTATGGAAGGCTGTGCAAGTCACATGCAGTGAGGTGTGACTAGGGTTCATAAACAAAGGGATTTAACTCCTAAATGGCAGAGGATTGAGCAGTGAGGCTGCAGGGTCATGTTCTATATACACCAAAACTGCTTCATTAAGCTAAAGTTGTTCAGGTGCCTATAGTGTCCCTTTAATCTTTAATATACACTTAAAGAGACACTCCACTGCCCAAGTACAAAGTAAATAAAAATCACTGTTTAGTAGATATACCCCAAATGAAAACGTGCATGCATTTAATTGCGTTTTTTTTTTTTTAATGGAATTATATATATAAAAACAGCTTGCAAATTCTCTAGTCTGCTGACTTTGCAAACCCTCCCCTAACCCCATCCAGACTTTCTGTGGCTGTCCAATCACATACTTCCCAATACAGCTCAATGAGAAGTCTTTACAAGGCAGGTGCTCTGGGCAATTACCTGCCTCTTAGGGTTCACTGCAACTAAGCTAAGCAAACCAGGGGGCATGACCAGGTGAATTTATAAAAGTGTCAATTCCTATTGAAATCTGTATCCAGACGACTCTAGGAAAAAACATATAGGGGGATTTATAGGGGGCACATAAGATGCCATATTCAAAACTGGGAGGGCACTAATAATTTCCTCTTGAGGGAGTAATGTGCCGCAATTGGCTGACTGGCGCCAAGCACCACATTTGCACAGAATTTACTTTAAATACCCAGAATTCTTGATCTGGGCTGACTAATGACACCCCTTAATTTTGATGCCGTAGCGCTTTACATTATAGGGGGGGGGGAGGGAGGGGTCATTACAAGAAAGATTTACATATTTAAGGAAGCAATCTGCTAAATAATGCCCTAGTTTGGCATATTTTAATATGGCAATTCCACATAAGGGTATACAGCTGACAGATCAAATTTAAGAAAAGCCATTTTCTTTACTTTGATCTTTCAGTTGTTTAGTTAATAACTCTCTTATTTGCTATCCTTTTGTGAAAATTTGGGCACTATCTACTAAACACATACACAGTTTCATGCACACATAAACATAACCAAAAACACACACACAATCACAGACATATAAACACACACATAACCACAGACATACACAATCACAGACCTACATGCACACATAATTACAGACATACACACACATTATTGCATTAGGGTGTGCATTCTAAAGTACAAACACACATGCCGCGTATATATATATATATATGTGTGTGTGTATGTATATATATATATATATATATATATATACATATACATATACACACGGCATGTGTGTTTGCGCTTACACATACATATATATACCGGGTTCCTGGGGAGCCTGTGCCTCTGTGCTCTGCCGACTCTCCTTAACTTCAGCCGCACCTTTCCTTGCTGACTCCTAGCTAAAGCACGCATAAGCCACCACTCAGCAGACGCTGTTCATGTCAGCCATCAGGTCACAAGGTTTGCAGAGAGTCGGGGTGGACAGCCAATGGAAGGGAAGGAGAACAGAGTGTCTTAAAGGCAAAGCGACACTGGCACCTTCCCATTGCGAATTGCCGGCCCTGCGGCCACCGCATAATGGTGGCATATTTTTTTTTTAAATAGCATAGCAGCAGTGCAGCACTGAGCTCCAATTTTGAGGCTTGATTAGGGTAGGGTGACAACATTTCGAAAATGCCATTCAGGGACACTTCCTTGCCCCTCCCGGACCCCGTCTTCACACCGGACACAGCGGCGTAGAGTGGGTTCAGTGTCCATTCCCCCCTCATATTTTATATCCCCCCCATATTTCAGGTCCATTCCCGCATATTTCATATCCCCCCCCCCCATTTCATGTCTATACCCCCATTTCATGTCCTCTCCCCCACTACAGACTCACTGAGAGGAAGGACGGGTGAAATCTTTATCATGGAATCACTAGCTCTCCATTTCCATAAGTTCATAGTTCTCTTGCCGCTCATACGCCTGCCTATCCCGACCAGACAACAAATATATTTGGACAGTGTAGACATCTGCCATGTGGGTATATGCCAAGTTAGAATGGTCCCTGAATACTGGTGCTCCAGGTGGGGGGCACAAATGGGGCAAGGAATAATATGACATCACTCCTGCTTACATCTGAGTGTATTACAGGCACATTCTGGCACCACTGCTGTACATTTATAAGTTATTAAAGACTAGTTCGAAAATAACTGTTATTCTACTCAAAATTGCAGAGCCCATTATACACTTACCACTATAAAGTCATCTATTTTACATAAAATTAGTTATATTCATGCTATTCAAAATAACTTTAAAAAGAGTAGAATACAGAATAAAAAATAATAATAATAATAATAATAATAATAATAATAAAAAAAAGATATATGTGCTACACTTCTAATCACTTGAAGTGTGATGGAACAAGATACTATATATGCCCATAAAAATACAATTGTCTGTTATATATACCTATATACCCATAAAAAAACAAGTACCGCACACACTGAACTCATATACACACTGCACTCATACACACACACACTTCACTCATACACATACACACTGCATTCACACACACACACTGCACTCATATACACACTGCACTCATACACACACACTGCATTCATACATACACACTGCACTCATACACACACACTTCATTCATACATACACACTGCACTCATACACACACTGCACTCATACACACACACACACTGCGCTCATACACACTGCACTCATACACACACACTGCACTCATACACACACACTGCATTCATATACACACACACTGCATTCATTATATACACACACTGTAAATAAAAATTAAATTAATATAATTTTTTTAGGATCTAATTTTATTTAGAAATTTACCAGTAGCTGCTGCATTACCCACCCTAGTCTTATACTCGAGTCAATAAGTTTTCCCAGTTTTTTGGGGTAAAATTAGGGGCCTCGGCTTATATTTGGGTCGGCTTATACTCGAGTATATACTGTATCTGTTATATATACCTATATACCCATAAAAAAACTATTGTCTGTTATATATACCTATGTACCCATAAAAATACAATTGTCTGTGTTTATTTTTTTAAATAGAAGCAGGCTCTGGAAAGTAGTGTTTAAACAGTCACCGCATACAGAAATAGAAAAATGCAGCAGTTCAATCATTGTGGGTTACTGTGTGAAAAGAATTTGTAAGATGTGTGAGTGGAGGAAGGGGAAAATAATATAAGAAATGGAAGCCAGATGGCTGGAAATGAAGGAAATGCCAGGCGATTTCGACAGCTTTAGTTTTCTGGTGTACTTAAAAAAAAAAAAAAAAAAATTGGGGAAAAAAATTTGGGGAACATAAGCTTTTTTTTTTCTTTCTTGGTGGCGTAGGGAATTTAAGAAGTACATAATTAATTATAAGCGGAGAGAGTGTGTGCTTCTGTACTTTCAAATCATGTGTGAAGCGGCTCCCTCCTCTAACTGCTTGTATGGCAATACTAGATAGAATTTCTTCTTAGTTCTTCCAAGCATGGAACAAGTCACAAGAATGCTTCTGCTCTTAAGTAATTTGTAGCTTGTAAATGGATTTGAAGATAAAAGCAGAGGATCCAAAATTAGAAATATATATATATATATATATATATATATATATATATATATATACCCAATAGTTTATTTGACACAATTATCTTTCTTTAATATTTATGTTTAGAACATGAATATGAACAACTGTACTTTTGAAGAATTTGAAAGGAGAATTTGTAATAGTATTAAAAGTCCTGCTATTTCATGGTTCATGGAAATGTGTGTGTCAGTGAATGTGAGTGTGTGTCAGTGAATGTGAGTGTGTGTCAGTGAATGTGAGTGAGTGTGTGTCAGTGGATGTGAGTGTGTGTCAGTGAATGTGAGTGAGTGTGTTACATAGTTACATAGTTACATAGCTGAAAAGAGACTTGCGTCCATCAAGTTCAGCCTTCCTCACATTTGTTTTTTGCTGTTGATCCAAAAGAAGGCAAAATAAAAAACAGTTTGAAGCACAATTTTGCAACAAGCTAGGAAAAAAATTCCTTCTTGACCCCAGAATGGCAGTCAGATTTATCCTTGGATCAAGCAGTTATTACACTACATTGAAAGATTATATCCTTGAATATTCTGTTTTTGCAAGTATGCATCCAGTAGCTGTTTGAACATCTGTATGGACTCTGATAAAACCACCTATTCAGGCAGATAATTCCACATCCTGATTGTTCTTACAGTAAAAAAAACCTTTCCTTTGCCTTAGACGAAATCTTATTTCTTCCAATCTAAATGCATGGCCTTGTGTCCTATGTAAAGTCCGGTTTGTGAATAGATTTCCACACAATGGTTTGTATTGGCCCCGAATATATTTGTATAATTTTATCATATCCCCTCTCAGGCGACGTTTTTCTAAACTAAATAGGTTTACATTTGTTAACCTTTCTTTATAGCTGATATGTTCCATTCCTTTTATTAATTTTGAAGCCCACATTAATTTTGTAGCTGCACTTTTTCTAGTGCCATAATATCCTTCTTTAGAACAGGTGCCCAAAATTGCACAGCATATTCAATATGTGGTCTTACCAGTGATTTATTAAGAGGCAAAATGATATTCTCGTCCCGAGAATGAATGCCCTTTTTCATGCATGACAATAACTTACTGGCCTTGGCCACTGCTGATTGACATTGCACATTGTTGCATAGTTTGTTGTCTATAACAATTCCCAAGTCCTTTTCGTGTGTTGTTATCCCTAATTCGCTTCCATTATGGGTATACGTTGCTTGTGTATTCTTTACGCCGAAGTTCATAACTTTGCATTTTTCAACATTAAATTTCATCTGCAGCAAAGTAATATCTTGCTCACATTGTATTATTTTACAAAGTTTTGTGTCATCTGCAAACACTGAAACATGACTTTCAATGCTGTCTTCAAGATCATTTATAAACATGTTAAATAGAAGGGGTCCCAGAACAGACCCCTGAGGGACACCACTTGCCACTTCTGTCCAGCTTGAAAATGTACCATTAATGACAACTCTCTGTACTCTGTTTTTAAGCCAATGTTCTACCCAAGAACAAGCATTTTCATCTATACCGATTTCCTTGAGTTTGAATACTAATCTATTGTGTGGAACTGTATCAAATGCCTTGGCAAAATCCAAATAGATCACATCCACTGCAACACCCTGATCTATACTTCTACTTACTTCTTGCAATCAAGTTAGTTTGACATGACCTGTGTTTCAAAAAACCTTGCTGATTTTTGCTGATAACCATGTTCTTCTCAAGGAATTCTTGAATATTATCCCTTAATAACCTTTCAAATATTTTACCAGCCACAGAAGTTAAGCTCACAGGTCTATAATTTCCAGGCAAGGATTTTGAACCCTTTTTGAATATAGGAACCACATCTGCCTTCCTCCAATCCTCCGGAACACTTCCTGAAAGAAAAGAATCTTGAAAGATTAAAAACAGAGGTTCACTTATTTCTACACTTAGTTCCTTAAGTACACGTGGATGGATACCGTCAAGCCCTGGAGCTTTGTTTATATTAACTTTCTTTAGTTGCTGCAGCACCTTGTCTTGAGTTAACCAATTACAATTTTTCTGCAAGTTTTTAGTAGCAGTCATTTGCACATCTATTGCCATGGGTTCTTCCTTAATATATACGGAGGAGAAATAGTTATTTAAAATTCCTGCCTTTTCCTGGTCTTCATTAACTAACACCCCCGTTTCAGTTTTTAGTGTACCTACACTTTCATGTTTTTTTTTTTTTTTTTTAGAATTTATGTACTTAAAAATGCTTTGGGGTGTGTTTTGCTCTCTTTAGCTATCATTTTTTCATTTTGAAGTTTAGCAAGTCTAATTGCCTTTTTGCACGCATTATTTGCTTCCTTATATCTTTTATAAGATGCATCTGATTTGTCTGATTTAAATGCTTTAAATGCCCTTTTCTTATTTTGAATCTCTTGTTTTACTTCTCTACTAAGCCACATTGGTTTTAATTTGTTTCTTTTATATTTACTTCCCAATGGTACATACTGAGATGATCCATTTATCCTCAGTGTTCTTTTCACTAAAGAGTTTATGCCAGTCAATATATTCTAAAGCTTCCCTTAACTTATTGAAATTGGCCTTTTTAAAATTATATGTTTTAGTGTACCCCATGTGCTTTAGTTTTTTTGAGTTTATTTCAAAGGACACTATATTGTGATCACTATTTCCCAAGTGCTCACCTACTTGAATGTTGGTCAAAAGATCAAAGTTGTTTGTTAAAACCAGGTCCAGACAAGCGTCCATTCTAGTTGGTGCTTGTACAAGTTGTGATATGAAGGTGTCATTTAACAAGTTTAAAAACATAATTCCCTTTGCTGAGCTACTAGTCCCTCTGTCCCAATTTATGTCCGGGTAATTAAAATCTCCAATAATTAACGTGTTACCCAGATTTGCAGCTTTCTCAATTTGCTCAAACAGCTGTTGTTCCTCTTCAATATTAACATTAGGTGGTTTATAACATATCCCAACCAATAGTTGTTTCCCTTCTTTTCCCCCAAGCAGATATTTACCCATAAAGCACAGCAGACCCTCTCCTGTTTAGGTGCAATCCATCACTACTATAAAGGTTGTACCCAATCGCAAAGTCGGCCCAGTGCTCTAAAAACCCAAAACCCTGAACCCTCCTTCCTGCACCAAGACTTAAGCCCCGCATTGACCTCTCTAATCTCCCGCTGCCTTTCCACTGTAGCGTGTGGCACAGGTAATATCTCAGAGAATACCACCTTGGAGGTCCTTTTCTTAACTTTGCTACCTAATTCCCTGAAATCATTCTTTAGGACCTTCCATCTTCCTCTTACTTTGTCATTGGTACCAACATGGACCATGACCGCTGGGTCATCCCCAGCCCCTCCCAATAATCCATCCACTCTGTCAGCAACATGCCGGACCCGAGCACCCGGGAGACAGCAAACTGTCCGGTTGAGCCGATCAGAGCGGCAGATTGCCCTATCTGCTCTCCTAATGATAGAGTCCCCTACCACCACAACCTGTCTTGCCTTCCTTAAATTTTGATCCCCACCCGTACTCGGGGGGCTGTTAGCTCGGCTGTTAGAAGTAACAGCTTCCTTTAATACAGCTACTCCTGAGCTGATGCTCCCAACATCTTCCCTCAAACGGGCAAATCTGCTAGGTTGCACCAAATCAGGACTAGCTAGCCCTTTCCTCTTCCCTCCCCCCCTGCTTCCTCGCCCCACTGTCACCCAGCCAAATGCCTGTTCCCCATCTGTCTTATCTCCTCCCTCTCCACTACCTGTCCCCAGACTCCTCTCAAGATTGTCAATCTCCCTCAAAGTTGCGATTTGCTTCTCGAGATCTCCAATCTGAGCTTCCAGAGAAGCCACTCGCACACAACCGTCACAGAGGTATGGACCCTGGACGGGTACATCCAGGCATCCATACATGCAACAAGATGTGCATTGAGTCAAACCAGCAATCTTGCTAACACTCATTTCCCCAGGTATACAGTGTGTGTGTGTGTGTGTGTGTGTGAATGTGAGTGAGTGTGTGTCAGTGAATGTGAGTGAGTAAGTGAGTGAGTGTGTGTGTCTGTTAGTGAGTGTGTGTGTGTCGGTCAGTGAATGTGTGTGTGTGGGTGCCAGTCAGTATGTATATGTCGGTCAGTGAGTGTGTGCGTCTGTCAGTGAGTGCGAGTCTGTCAGTGTGTGTCTGAGTAATAGTGTATGTTTGTCTATCAGTGTATCAAATCAGTGAGTGTGTGTATGTCATTGTTTGTCCGTGTATATGAGAGTGTATGTCTGTCAATGAGTGTGTGCGTCTGTCAGTGAGTGTGCGTCTGTCAGTCAAAGTGCGGCCTTGACAGGAATGGGGGGGGAGGGGGTGCCCGAGCAGAGACCTGCCTAGGGCAGCACAAATCCTAAATACACCACTGAAGCAATCTTTTTTTTTATTTTATTTTTTTATAGGGAATAAAAGTTCAGTCATAAAGTCAATGTAATCTGAAAACAGTTGAGTTTGAGTAGTAGCCTGATGCATTATCCTACAGAAGTTTGGTGATCTAAGAGATTGGTCAGCAGTCCGCAAACTTTATAAAGTTGATATAATCTGAACGCTGACACATTGTGTAATTTTGTGTAATAGTCAAAAACATTTTTATTTTGTGAGTGAAAAATCATCTTATCCTCAGAAAGAATGCTGTTAGATTTACGGCTTATTTTATGGGCTTGAGTAGATATTTAAAACATTTCTAGCTTGCAGTTTCTTTATGGTATTAATCAATCTTTAATTTTAGAACATATTATTTTTTCAAACGTGTTAATTCTTTTTTAAGGTTCCACAATGCGTGTCACCCGCAAATCAAAATCTAGCAAAGCGTGACAACATCAATAAGGCACTGTGCTCTATCCCAAAAAAATGTTCTAATTGTTTTTCCACACGCCTTGTGAATTTATCGTAATAAATGTTGGCTTGCTGGTACAATGCCCTTAGTGTTGGTTTAGTGGTGTAAGAGAAGTGTAGCCGCAGGCTAAGTGTCCGGCCTCAAAGCTTACCAGTGCAAACAAGGGCTCTCATTACAGAGGGAAGAACTTCCCAGCCAGTTGGAAGTACCCTTGGTCTGTTAACACTTCCTTTGCTAATGTCATAATTTCCATGGAAAAGATTTTTTCTAGCCTTAGGGCTTGTGTACTTGTTTTCTATTGTTGTGCCTTGTTAACTTGCTTGTAACTAACAGAACAGTGTACAGGTTATTTCTAATAGTCTAATTTACATACATGGGGAAATCAGTATTTTTTTTACATAGGATTCTATTAATAATTACAGGCCATTTACTTATTATTCTCATAACTAAAGTTAGCATGAATATAAGGCAGTTAGTAAAACACATTTATATTGACAGACTTCCTCGAGTCCAACTCTCTACTTGACCCACTTGAGTCTGGATTCCGCTCTCATCACTCTTTTGAAACAGCTGTAATCAAAGTATCCAATGATCTATTCGCTGAAAAATCTTGCGGTCACTATGCTATCCTATTGTCCTTGACCATTCTGCTCCTTTTGACACTTGATTATCAACAGATTCTTCTCATCCTTCGTAATCTCGGTCTACATGATACTGCTCTCTCCTGGTGCTCCTCCTACCTTTCACAGCATTCTTTCAGTGTTTCTTTTTCTGGCTCTGCATCTTCCCCAAGGGTCTGTCCTTGGTCCCCTACTGTTCTCGAACTATACGTCAATGGCGCTACTATCAGTTCTACTTTGCAGGCTCACTGCCTGGGTGTTCTCTTTGAATCCGACCTCCCCTTCACCCCTCATATACAGTCAATCTCTAAATTCTGCCACCTACATCTCAAAAACATGGCGCATATCCACCCCTATTTAATGCCGGATGCTGCTAATGTGCTGTCTATGCCGTTGTCCTCTCTCACCTTGACTACTGCAATCCACTTCTCAGTGGTCTTATGTCTTCCCAACTTGCCTCGTTACATTCTATAATGAGTGCAGCAGCGAGGCTCATCTTCCTGTCCGCCCGTACCTCCCATGCCTCCCTCCTCTGTTAGAACCTGCATTGTTGGATCCTGTATTAGGATTTTTTTACTAAATGTATTGTGGGTACTGCTTGTAAATGATTGGAACCTAGATGTGATGATTGTAGGTGCTAGATAGTTACATACAGAAAACAGGATAGTGCTAGATAGATACATACAGGGACATTCAGAATTCTTCTTTTTTTTTTTTAAATTCTTTATTTTTGAATGCGACAGAAAAAGGCAATGGCAATAATCAAGCAACAATGGGGCTTGCGCAGAAGCCAGACTCAGGACATGGCAATCACTTATACATAGGTAACAACGTTAAGCGGCAGTACACATCCTATGTCGACTTTTATTACTCCACTTTTAATACAAAAATAATGTTATCATTTCTCTATGCCTAGTCGTCTGGTATTGCGAATGTACTGTAACCATGTAACTTACGCAGCAGCCAGCTCTTCTGCGCGTAGTCTATATAAATTTGTACGCAAACCAAGCCTGGCCTAATGGCAATCCCCCTCACGACTCGGTCCCGGATCGTTCATGGGTTGCCTCCCTGTCAAGAACATTTTTAAACTTTTATTCAAGCCCTGCATGAGGATTGTCAAAGCTCTGTGACACCCAGTTAGGGTAGCCAAACGATTCCACTGTACCTTCCAATCCGTCAAACAGGCTAGAGAGAAGAGAAGAAAAAAGAGAAAAAAAAGAAAGAAGAGAATGCGAGAAAAAGGAGAAAAAGAGGAAAGAGTCCAGATAGAGGATAAGAAGAAAAAGGGGGAAGAGAGTGGGGGGGGGGGGGGAGACAAGGACGAACCTACTTCTGTCGGAGAATGTCCCTTAACCCCTTAAGGACACATGACATGTGTGACATGTCATGATTCCCTTTTATTCCAGAAGTTTGGTCCTTAAGGGGTTAAAGGATGCTTAAAGAAGAATGGAGGAGAGGAGGTGGAGGGAGAAGGGGGACACCACTGAACAATGATCAGAAATGAAAAAACACGGTCCCCACCTTCGTCCGCACCCAGTCAAATAGCCACGGGCCTATTTACTAGCCTCTCCGATCAGGCCAGAGCGCAATTGTCCCAAGGTTCCCATAGTTTCAGGAATCTCTCCAGAGATCTCTTCACCCTGGCCGTCAGGTCATCCATAAGCCTGCAGTCCTTTATTTTGGGTACTATGGTTTGGATATCAGGGCCTTCCGGCGACAGCCACGCCGTGGCTATTGCCCTGCGAGCACTTAGGGTCACTTTGTGTATTAATGCCTGTTCTCGTTTGGACCAGCCCTCAACAGATCTGTTAAGCAGATAGGTCCACGGATTCAGGGGCAGTGGCCTGCCAAACACCCGTATCAGTATTTCTTTGACTGCTGTCCAAAAGGCCTGAACTTTTGGGCACTCCCACCACATATGTAGATAAGTGCCGCGCATGCCACATCCTCTCCAACAATTGTCAGTTTCCATTTGTGCATATGGTAAAGTTGTATAGGGGTGGTATACCATCGCAGCATGGTCTTCCAGGATTGTTCCTGAAAAGTGGTGCATATGGAGGCCTTAGAGTTTGCCTCCCAGATTTCTTGCCATTCAATGCCTTCGAGCACTTCTCCCAATTCAGATTCCCATTTATCTGTGTACGGTAAGTTTCCCCATTCCTTGTTCTTCTCGCTTAGGTGGGCGTATAAGAGCGTAATCGATCCCTTGGGAGTTACCCCTTGTAGGCACATTGATTCATAAAATGTCATCTGTTTCATAGCTGCCGCTTTTATGTGTGCTTGTCTTGCATAGTCCCGGATTTGAAGATACCTAAAGAAATCTGCGGGGGTCATGTGGGAGTCCTGTTGGAGGTCTGTGAATTGAATTATGGTTCCGTTCCGGTATAGCTGGTGAATCCTCTGTAGTCCAGTTTTTTCTATTCGTTTAAATTCCCGAGGTGCCATTCCTGGAGGAAAATCGCGGTTCCGCAGTATTGGAGTGAGAGGGGATGTTGTGGATACGAGAGAGTATTTGGATCTGCTACGGTCCCAAATGTGAATAGAGTTAAGAACCGCCGGGCACGTCGTCCGTATGATAGGTCTGCTGTCTTTAGAGGCCCACATGGCGAATTGGGGGACGTCGGATCCAACCATCATGGACTCTATGTCCACCCATCTCCTCTCGGCGGGTGGTGAGTGCCACATCGCAATCTGCGTCAGTTGAGCAGCCAGGTAATAGAAGTATAGGTTTGGGAGGCCAAGCCCGCCTCTATCTTTGCGTCTGTAAAGCACCTGTCTGGCTATCCTGTGCCTCTTGTTGTGCCAAACGAAATCTCCTATTGCCTTTTGTAGCGGAGCCAGCTGTGATTTAGCGACCTGTATCGGCAGGGCCTGAAACAGGAACAGGATGCGCGGTAGTATGTTCATTTTCACCGCGTTTATCCGTCCTATCCATGATATTGGTTTGTCGTCCCATCTTTCCAGGTCGGTGATCAAAGATCTGAGCATGGGAGTATAATTAGCCGCGTATAAGCGTCCGCTGTCCGCGGTCAGATGAATCCCTAAATAGGTCAGCGACCCAGTTTCGATCCTGATCTTATGGGCCTCCCTTATCCGTCCCACTGCTTCCTCTGGAATTCCTATCGGTAAGGCGCTTGACTTTTGCATATTGGCCTTATAGCCTGAGTAGGTCCCGTACTCTGTTATTACGTTCCGCAAGGTTGAAATCGATTCCTCTGGGTTTGTTAGCGTCAAAAGAATATCATCCGCATATGCTGAAACGGTAAATTCTTCTCCCCCCACCGCAACCCCGCTGATCCCAGGGTCACGTCGTATAGCCTGCAGTAGAGGTTCCAGTGCCAAGGTAAAAAGTAGGGGAGATAAGGGGCACCCCTGCCTTGTCCCGTTAAAGAGTCGAAAAGGAGACAATGGGGCACCTGTAATCTGTATTTGGGCTCTCACGTTGTGGTACATCGCTTGTGTCATCGCTATGTATTCGCCAGGGAAGCCCAAGTGCTTCATAACCGTAAACAGAAATCGCCATCTGACCCTGTCGAAGGCTTTCTCAGCGTCAATAGACACCACGAGCGTTGGGGCAGCTACAGCTGTCTGTTTCCATATTAAATCGATATTCCTCCTGGTGTTTTCAAACAGCTGCCTGCCCCGTATAAAGCCTACCTGGTCTGCGTGGATAATCGAGGTCAGAAGTGGGTTTAACCTATCCGCTTGTATCCGAGCTAATATTTTCAGATCATGGTTGATCAGAGATATGGGTCTAAAATTCTCAGGATATAGGGGGTCCTTGTTCGGTTTGGGCAGTAAGATTATGGTAGCCAAGGTCATATCAGATTGTAATTGTCCCCCCTCTCGCAAGTCCGCAAAGAGACGTACCGTATGTGGGGTCAGTTCCTC